>NW_027361670.1:600000-800000 GCF_039654945.1 Dendrobates tinctorius
TCTTAAGGCTATTCAGAGGTTTCTCGGGTTTGCGAATCATCGCCAATTTATTCTGCCTTTTTCCTCCCAGACTCCTCCTATATCTGTCCTGATGCCAATCCTAAGGAATGGACTCCAGAGAAAGAAGACGCCTTTGCATCCTTCGAGCAGGGATTCTCCTTGGTCCCTGTGCTGCATTGTCCAAACCATAACAAGCAGTTCTTCCTGGAGGTGGATACGTCTCCCTCAGGGGCTGGCGCCGTTCTTACTCTTTTTATATGGTCGCATGGTGTCCTGCGGCTTCTCTGCACCGAAGCGCAATTACTCTATTGACAATAGTGAACTGCTCGTGATCAAGCTGGCTTTGGAGGAGTGGCGATACTTTCTGGAAAGAGCATTGCGCCCTGTTGCTTCTTACACTTACCTAAAGAATTTTGATTATCTGCAGTCCACACGGCGGCTTAACCCTCGTCAAGCCAGGTGGTCGTGGTCTTTGTTCTTCGCTTTGCAAAGGCAAATAAAATAATGGGATGCATTAAAAGAGGCATAGATGCTCATGAGAACATAATTTTACCTCTATACAAGTCACTAGTGCGACCACACTTAGAATACTGTGTACAGTTCTGGTCTCCGGTGTATAAGAAAGACATAGCTGAACTGGAGCGGGTGCAGAGAAGAGCGACCAAGGTTATTAGGGAACTGGGGGGTCTGCAATACCAAGACAGTTTATTACACTTGGGGTTATTCTTAGGGGTGATCTTATTACAATGTATAAATATATGCGGGGACAATACCAAGAGCTTTCTAATGATCTTTTTACTCTTAGACCTGTGACGGGGACAAGGGGGCATCCTCTACGTCTGGAGGAAAGAAGGTTTAAGCATACTCACAGACGCGGATTCTTTACTGTAAGAGCAGTGAGACTATGGAACTCTCTGCCATATGATGTTGTAATGAGTGATTACTAAAATTTAAGAAGGGCCTGGATGCCTTTCTTGAAATGTATAATATTACAGGGTATATACTCTAGTTTATTCGATCGTCCATGACAGCACCACCTGAGAGAGGGGATCCGCCCTTTAGGAACAGGAAACCTACAGATACAAAAAGGGTGGCACCTCTCCCACGCATCAGTTGGTTTCCTGTTCCTAGAGGACAGGACTCTCTACAGATCGTCCGTCAGAATCATCATGGAATACCCAGGCCGGCTGACCGACCCAGGTAGCGAGGGGGTCTCCTACCTCGGTCAGTGCGGGGTCCCTGGAAGCGCCACGGTGGGGCCGGGTAGGTCACCACGACAGTGGACGAAGCAGGTGGAGCAAGGGTCCGGTGGATGCCGTCTCCAGAGCCAGCACCTGGTAGGTATGCCCCGGTGCGCTTCCCCAGGCCCGGTCCTCCGGGTCAGTGCTGTCTCCTGGCCGGGCTCATGGCGGCGGGCGCGGGGGGTGCTGGCACTCCGGGCGGGCCTACGCGGCTCCTTCGCGCGCGCTCCCGCAGGGCTCTGTGAGCGGCGGAAGTGACGCGGCGGAAGGGGCGGAGCGATAACGCCGATACCGGAAGTCGGGTGCCGGCGGCCTCCGGCGCGCGCCGCGGGTGCATGCCGGTCCGGGGGTCGCACGGCGACCCGGCGAAGGCGAGGGGGGCCGGAGCATGGGGGAGGGAACGCAAATGCCGGGTGGGTGGTGCTAGGGCAGTATGCCTGCTGACCCGGACAGGAGGCCATATAAGGCAGATGGGGACGCCGCTGGGGTGCTTCTGAAGGCCCCAGCAATGGAGACGTCGGAAGCCCCCTTAGTCCAGCAGGACGAGACGCAGGAACACCCGCAGAAACAGGCGAGTGGCCAGCAGAAGAGACAGAAACGAACCAGCGACCAGAGCCGCGAAAGTTCCTCCAGAAAGGACCCCCCTGCCTCCCTCCGTGATCCGGTACCTGCCTCATCTGCATGGGTAAGAGATCTCCGTGAATGTACCCTGATGCAGTGTTCCTTTATGTTTTTTTTTCAGGGGAAGAAGGTTACGGGAAAACAGAAACACAGGGAATGTGCCCTCTGTAGTTCCCCCCTACCAGATGGCCACCCTAAAAAATTATGCCAGCCATGCATACGGCAGACGGTAGGAGTTATTAAGGACAGGGAGTCCAGGGGTAGATTGTCAGGCCCTTATACTCTCCCCCCGTTTATGCAGGTAGCGGAAGAGACACCTGACTTCACTTCAAACCTGAGAGACATGATCAGGGCAGAAATGAAAGCTTTACCTCAAAGAGAACCTTCTAGGAGAAGAGAGGCTAGTGGCTCGGGCTCGGAGGCCTCAGTCGCCCCTGGGAAAGGGGACAATTCCTCGGACTCCTCGGCCTCCTCGTCGTCTTCCTCGGATGAAGACTCTAGCCGGTTCTGCTTCCCCTTAGAACAGATGGACAAATTAGTGAAAGCTATACGGTCCACCATGGGGGTAGCGGACAAAAAACGAGAACTCTCAGCACAGGACATTATGTTCGGGGGGTTGGACCCCAAAAAACGTAAAGCCTTTCCATTGAACGAAAAGGTTCAGAGCCTAATTGATAGAGAATGGAAGAGACCGGAGAAAAGGGGCTCCATGCCACCAGCCTTTAAGCGGAGATACCCCTTCGATGACCCGGTAGTAAACAGATGGGATAAAGCCCCGAAACTAGATGCTGCAGTAGCCAAAGCATCTAAAAAATCCGCCATACCATTTGACGATATGGCCTCCCTGAAAGATCCGTTAGATAAGAAAGCAGATTCTTTCCTTAAAGGGACATGGGAGATGTCAGCAGGCGCGTTAAGACCAGCGGTAGCTGCCACCTGTACAGCCAGATCCATGATGGTCTGGCTAGATCAGCTAGATTCCGAACTAAGAGATGGAGCTTCAAGATCATCTATTCGGAAAAATTTACCCATCATTCAGAATGCCGCAGCGTTTTTAGCCGATGCTTCTGCAGACTCTGCAAGAATGGCGGCAAAAGCCGCAGGTCTGTCTAATGCAGCGCGAAGAGCGCTCTGGTTAAAATGCTGGCCAGGAGATATTCAAACCCGGTCCCGTCTCTGTTCCATTCCCTGCGAGGGGGAGTACCTATTCGGTCCCGTCTTGGACGAATTGTTGGAGAAAGCTGGAGATGACAAAAAGAAATTTCCCAGTCTCCCGAACCCCTCGTACAGACGTCCCTTCGCCAGGAAAGGGGTTTTCCGGAGAAGGTCGTCCAGAGATCAGGGCAGATGGGATGATAAAAAAAGGAAAGGTACAGGATTCATGTTTGGGGGAGGGCGCCAGGAAGGTCCAGCTCGGGACACGAAAAAGCCGCCCCAATGACTAGTTGCCCCAGTAGGAGGGAGACTAGCTGCCTTCTACCCATCCTGGTCTCTGATCTCCAATAGCAGCTGGATATTGGGGATAATAGCCGTGGGACTTCGACTAGAGTTTTCTAGGGTTCCCCTTGATCAATTTAAAATCACCCCACTCAGGTCATCTGCGGCAGAACAAGCTGCCCTGGAAGCCGAGGTTCATAACCTGTGCGCTAAGAAAGTCCTGATAGAGGTTCCAGAGGAAGAATGGGGGAAGGGATTCTACTCCCCTCTGTTCCTGGTCCGCAAACCGGACAGCTCCTTTAGGACAATAATTAACCTTAAAGCCCTCAACAAATTTTTGGTCATACGTCCCTTTAAGATGGAAACGATTAAATCTGCAATAAAATTGCTGTTCCAAAACTGCTTCATGGTGGTGTTAGATTTAAAAGACGCATACTACCATATACCCATCCATGCAGGCCATCAGCGGTTCCTCAGAGTGGCGGTTCAGTTGGATGGGTCAATTCGACATTTCCAATATGCGGCCCTCCCTTTTGGAATGGCAGTCGCTCCCCGAGTGTTTACTAAGGTGATAGCGGAGGTCATGGCCCATCTACGTGAATCAAACATTCTGGTGATCCCCTACCTGGACGATTTTCTTATTGTAGGTAAAACGGCGAACCATTGTTTACAACAGCTACAAAAGGCAATGTCTGCCCTAGAACGGTTAGGATGGTTGCTGAACGTCAAAAAGTCCCGGTTGCAGCCAATGAAAGTCCAACAATTTTTGGGCCTAACCCTGGATTCTGAAAAACAGGAATGCCGTCTGCCTCCGGACAAGCTTGTTCGCCTCCATTATCAGATCCTGAACGCCTCCAATAACCCCACCATGTCCCTCAGAAAAGCCATGTCCCTTCTAGGCTCTCTCTCGGCCTGTATCCCGGCAGTCCAGTGGGCCCAGTTTCATGCAAGGAAACTACAGAGCGAGGTCTTATTACATCAAAAAGTCCTTGGAGGTTACTTGGAGGGTCAGCTAACCTTATCCCGTAACACAAGGGAGTCCCTAGAGTGGTGGTTACACAAGGATAACTTATTAAAAGGGGTGCCCTGGGAGTATAACGTAACCCGCATAGTCACCACGGATGCTAGTCCTTACGGTTGGGGAGCTCATATGGGTGAAATTTTAGTCCAGGACCGATGGCAACATCAGTTAGGAATGTCATCTAACCTAAAAGAATTAACGGCAGTAGAACAGGCGGCTAAAAAGCTCCTTGTGTATCTACAGGGCCATCATGTGCGAGTGTTCTCCGACAATCAGGTCACCGTGGCATACATCAATCGCCAAGGCGGGACTCGTTCCAGACCCCTGATGTTGGTAGCAGAACGGTTGTTCCATCTAGCAGAACAATACTTCCTATCTTTAACAGCATTGCATATAAAAGGAAAAGACAACATCACGGCAGACTTTTTAAGCCGCAATCGGCTAAAGCAAGGGGAATGGTCTTTAAACACCTCCATATTCAAACTGATTGTTCAAAAGTGGGGATATCCAGAGGTAGACCTATTCGCCACCAGAGACAACACTCAATTGGAACAATTCTGCTCCCTGAATCCCAGAGAAAATCCTCTGGCGGTAGATGCCTTCCTGATAAACTGGGACTTCAAACTAGCCTACGCCTTCCCTCCCCTATCTCTTCTACCCCTAGTGATGAGGAAAATCAGGAAAGACAGAGCAAGGGTGATAGTCATCGCTCCGTTTTGGCCCAGGAGAGCATGGTTCTCATGCCTCAGGGCCATGTCGGTGTCCGATCCTTGGGTTCTGCCGGACATCCCGGATCTCCTATCCCAGGGCCCAGTCTTCCATCCTCAGGTGGCTGGCCTTCATCTGACGGCGTGGAGTTTGAACGGTCATTATTAGAAGAAAAGGGTTTCTCCGCAGACCTAATTAACACCCTTCTTAAAAGTAGGAAAATCATTACCACAAAAAATTTACGTCAGGATTTGGAAAAAATTCCTTCAAAACTCAGAAGTTATCGCTGGGGATTCAGCACCTATAATGCAGATATTAGAGTTCCTACAAAAAGGTCTAGACATGGGACTCTCTACCAGTACCCTTAAAGTACAAGTGTCAGCCTTGGGGGCTCTGTTTAGCTGCAACATTTCTGGTAATTATTGGATAAGCAGATTCATTAAGGCAGCAGGTAGATCCAGGCCAATAATGAAGGATAGGTTTATGCCGTGGGACTTGAACCTAGTCCTCACTGCTATGACAGAGACTCCATTCGAACCTATCTCGTCGGCTTCCCTAAAAATCCTGTCCCTCAAGGTAGCCTTCCTGGTAGCTCTGACATCAGCTCGCAGAATAAGCGATATTCAGGCTTTATCTAGGTGTCCTCCTTATTTACAGTTTAAAGAGGATAGGGTAATACTTAGACCTGATCCAGCGTACTTGCCAAAGGTAGTTTCTAGTTTCCATAGGACGCAGGAGATAGTTCTGCCATCCTTCCTCCCTAATCCAACTAATGAGAAGGAAAGGAAACTACACACCCTGGATGTCAGGAGAGGCCTCATAGAATATCTGTCAGTCACTGATCCCTGGAAGAAAGATAATGCCCTATTTATCTCTCATCAAGGCCCCAGAAAAGGTTGTAGAGCATCAAAAAATACACTAGCCAGATGGATTAGAGAGGCGATTGCAATAGCATACACATCAAAGGGCAGGTCGCCACCCGGAAAGCTGAGGGCGCATTCCACCAGGGCAATGGCAACCTCATGGGCCGAAAGATCAGAAGTCTCCATCGACCAGATATGTAAGGTGGCTACTTGGTCCTCTCCGAGCACCTTTTATAGTCATTATAGGCTAGACCTAGGTGCTTCCACAGACCTCTCTTTTGGTATAAGGGTGCTGCAGGCTGTAGTCTCTCCCTAAAGCTGATATTACTCTCTGTAAATCTCTCAGGTGGTGCTGTCATGGACGATCGAATAAAGTCTTAGTTACTCACCGGTTAACGGTATTTTTCGGAGTCCATGACAGCACCCGTATATTCCCTCCCTTTAGTTTAATTGGGGTGTGCACATCTTTTTTCTTGTTTATACTCACTGGTGATAAAAGTTATAATTGTAAAGAATACTGTACATAAATCATGCATTAACCTTGGAAGTCCTCTTGTGCTCTGTAATCCAACTGATGCGTGGGAGAGGTGCCACCCTTTTTGTATCTGTAGGTTTCCTGTTCCTAAAGGGCGGATCCCCTCTCTCAGGTGGTGCTGTCATGGACTCCGAAAAAAACCGTTAACCGGTGAGTAACTAAGACTTTCCTTAATATTGCGTTGATCCAGGGAGCTAGTCTGATTGCCATATGTGGAGTCGGGAAGGAATTTTTTTTCCCCAATGTGAAGCTTACTGTTTGCCACATGGGTTTTTTTTTGCCTTCCTCTGGACCAACATGTTAGGGCAAGTTAGGATAGGATATGGGTTGAACTAGATGGACTTAAAGTCTCCCTTCAACCTTATTAACTATGTCTTATAAAGACTATGTCTTGCTTCAACTTCACTTTCCATTTTCGGCCAGCTGATGAAAACGTCCAGGCGGATGCTCTCTGCAGGTTTTCCAGGCCTCCAACCAGGAGGAGGAGCTTAAACACATCATTGAGCCCTCCAAAATAATCACGGTTGCTCCGCTGGACTTGTCTAGTCTTCCCTCCACTAAGACTTGTGTGGCTGAACCGGATAAGAAGCGGTTTCTTCTCTGGGGCCATTCATCTAGGATATCGGACCATGCCAGACAGAAGACTGCTCTCTTTATCTCTCGACACTATTGGTGGCAAAGCTATTGCAAATTTCGTCTCTGCCTGTCTTTGTGCCCAAAATAAGACACACAAACAGCTTCTGACCGGTCGGTTGCTTCCCTTGCCTTCTGCCCCCTGACAGCATGTTTTCATGGATTTTATCACAGATCGGCTAGGAGTATTGTCATCTGGGTGGTTGTGTATTTCGTTTTTCCAAGATGGCCCACTTTGCCCCTCTATCCAGTCTTCCATCTCCACCAGTACTGGCAAAATAATTTATTCATATTTTTCACCTCCATGGCCCACCACTTCACAGTCTCCAAAAGGTGTTCAGTTTACCTCTCGTTTCTGGGGGTCTCCTGTAAGCTACTGGATGTTACATTAGATTTCTCATCTTCTTACCATACTCAGTCCAATGTCCAAGTGGAACGAGTCAATCAGACCCTAACTTCCTCTGGCACTTTGTCAATGCTCACCACAGTGACTGGGCTGAAATCTTGCCTTGGGCCAAATTCTCTTACAATAACGACGTGAGCGAGTCTTCTGCCAAATCTACATTTTTACGGTCTACGGTCAACACCCCAAAGTCTCGTTTCCTGTGGCTATCACCTCTGATACTTCTGCTGCCGATTTCCTTGTCAGGAACTTTTCAGAGATCTGGGAGGACACCAAGGCATCCTTAGTAATAATCCTCTAAACAGATGAAGACACGCGGACAAGAGATGTCTGGATTCTCCTGTTTTATCCCGGAGAAAAGGTCTGGCTTTCATCTAAGTATGTCCAGCTCAAGATACCGTCCTATAAACTGGGTCCTTGCTTCATCGGTCCCGTCAAGGTGTTAAAACAAATTAATCCAGTAGCTTACAAACTCAAACTCTCGGCCTCTTTGTGAATCCCCAATTCCTTCCATGTGTCTCTTTAACCTATTGTCCTCATTTTTCTTCAAGGTTCCTAGTTCCACTCTGGCTCCTGTCAGCACTGAGGACGTTTTCGAGGGAGAGCACATTCTGGCCACCAAGAGGGTGAGAGAAAAGACCTTCTTTCTCATGGATTAGAAGGGGTTTGGTCCTGAATAGAGGTCTTGAAAGCCCAGGGAGAACATACCCCTTTACTACTGGAGAGATTTCTGTTAGGCTTGAAAAAGAGGAGGCGTAAAGGAGAGGTACTGTAGCACCAGCGTCTCTGCGTATGGTCCCCAGCGTAATTACCAGTGTGACCCCCTTCCTGCTCCATCTCCTCCTTCTGAGTCTGCAGCTACCCAGGGAGCGTGCACTGCACACAGGGCCCTGTGCTTGGGGCATGCATGCGTCCCCTTTTTTAAAGGGGCTGCGCACGCTTCCCCTAAAGTGTCCCCAGCCGATAGCTGAAGGACAGTTACTATTTAAGGCACTTCCTCCAACATGGAGGTGCCTGTACAATATTGAGTTTGTTTCCTAACACTCTTGTGAGTTTTCAGGTCCCTGTATGCTGAACCTGTCAATGCTTATTTCAACGAAAGCCGGTCCCGCTGCACCTGCCAGTACTCATCTCTACGTCAGCTGATACCGCCGCACCTGCAAGTGCTCCATCAGCCGGTCAAGTCTGCATCCATGGTTCCTGTCGTCTTATGCCGTCTGCCTGCATCTGTTGGACATTCCCTCGGACCGCCTCAGCTACTCGTTCCTAAGGAGTCATCTGCCACCTACCCAAGGTCAGTCCTGGAGTAGCATCTGGACCACCTCTCTTGTCTCTCTTCCGATCGTGGTATCGTATGCTGTTGCGTATCTGTGGTCAGATTAGGGGAAGCTCCTAGTCACGCCCCTCCAGATCTTCTTTGGGCTCTGGCACAGTGGTTCCACCACCCAGCCCTTTAGTTTGGCATGGACCCTGCTTGGCTTTTGCTGAGGACATTATGTTCGGTAAGGAAACAAGATCCTCTTGTTCAGGATACTGTTGAACAGTTTTTCCAGGTTGCTGCTGACACATGACTCTGTAATTGGCAGGGTCATACCTGTCCCCACTCTTGTGAATGGGTGAGATGAGGCCTTTTGCTCTAGGTATGAAGTAAATAGCCATCACTCAGCACAATATTAAACAGTTTAGCCATTGCAGCCTGCATTTCTGGTGGGCTGTATTTCAGCATTTCTGGTGGGATTCCATCCAGGCCACCGGCTTTTCTCTGTCTTATGAAAGAGATTCTCTGTAACTTCCTTTAATTTGATTGGTGTATCCAGACTGTTTGGGAATTTTTTAATTTTTTCTTCCATTGCCTTTAGTCACTGAAGTACTGGAGCAAGTTTTTTGAATGTTGCTTTTTGTGCTCATAAGGTTCCATAGTTCCCAGAAGGAGTTGTCTTGGAGGGCATCTTGGAGTTGGTTAAATTTGGGAGAGATGTAACTCTCCTTCCTCCTCCTGAGTATGGTTGCCTTTGTATGGTGTCGTAGGCATCCCTCAAGTCCGGGTGGCTGGGGTCTCTGTGTTTCTAGTTTAAGGCTGTTTTTGGGTCTTCCGAACGACTTTACATTCTCTGTCAAACCAACCGCTGATCTGTTTTTCTTTTGGCCTTTTATAGTTGACTCTTTAAGGTCTGACAATCTGGCCATGGTGTAGAATATATCATTGAGGTCTTTTGTAGCTTGGTTTACTCCTTCTGGGTTAGGCTTGTACTCGTAGTTGAAGTGGGTGAGCATCGCCTGTATTTTGGGTCTGTTTAGAACCTCTTTATATTTTATTGCCGACTTCTTGGACCATTTATAGGATGGAGGCCGGGTGAAGAGGCCGCTCCGCTGAGGCTTTTATGTTAATGGTTTCTTTGTAGATTTCATGTATAGAAGTTGGCTGTGAGTTGTCAGGTGAGTTTGTGTGGTGACTATGAAGGCGCCGATATTTGACGGTTCCATGTCTGTAATGGCGTAGTCTACTACACTCCTTCCTACATGGGAGTTTAATGTAATCTTCCAAGAGATTGTCCCTTGGTACGGGTGGTAACTATATGAAGTCCTAAACTTCTAAATAAGTTCAGGATCTTTTTGCCACTTTTGCTGACTGTATTGTCGTAGCTGTTTCTCTCCATGTGTACTGAGTCGTGGTCATCGGTCTCTGGTCCAAATATGTACAGTGGTGTTCAAAAACATGAAACACTTAGCTAACCTAAATGAATTCAAGTCTCCAGGTCCAGATGAATTACACCCCAGAGTACTGAAGGAGATAGCAGAAGAAATTTCTGAACCCCTCTCCATAATCTTTGAAAATTCTTGGAGAACAGGAGAAGTGCCAGAAGACTGGAGAAGAGCAAATGTTGTTCCTATCTTCAAAAAGGGGAAGAAGGTGGACCCAGGCAACTATAGGCCGGTGAGTCTGTCTTCTATACCAGGAAAGATCTTTGAACAAATTATTAAACAACATGTATGTCAATACCTGGATAAGAATGAAGTGATTAAACAGAGTCCTCATGGGTTTGTAACTAATAAGTCATGTCAGACTAATTTAATTTCCTTCTATGACGGAATCACTGATTGGGTGGATCAAGGAAATGCTGTAGATATAGTATATCTTGACTTCAGCAAAGCATTTGACAAAGTCTCTCATACAATCCTTATTGAAAAAATGACTAAGTATGGAATGGACAAGGCAACTGTTAGGTGGATTCATAACTGGCTTAGTGATCGGACCCAAAGAGTGGTCGTAAATGGCTGCACATCCAGTTGGAAGAATGTCTCAAGTGGGGTACCACAGGGCTCTGTCCTGGGCCCTGTATTGTTCAACATCTTTATCAACGATTTAGATGAAGGAATTGAGGGTAAACTGATTAAATTTGCTGATGACACAAAGCTAGGAGGGATAGCTAATACTAGAGAAGAGAGAGAGAGGATTCAAAAATATATAAATAAACTGGAGCAGTGGGCAGCAACTAACAGAATGGTTTTTAACAGGGAGAAATGCAAAGTACTACATCTGGGCAATAAAAATGAAAAAAGCATATATAGAATGGGAGGAATAGGGCTAAGTGACAGCACATGTGAAAAAGACTTGGGTATACTAATAGATCACAGACTGAATATGAGTCAACAGTGTGATGCAGCAGCAAAAAAGGCAAATGCAATTCTAGGATGTATTAACAGAAGCATACAGTCTAGATCACGTGAAGTCATTATTTCCCTCTACTCCTCTTTGGTCAGACCTCATCTGGAATATTGTGTCCAATTTTGGGCACCACATTTTAAAAAAGACATCAACAAACTGGAGCAAGTTCAGAAAAGAGCAACCAGAATGGTGACCGGTCTGCAAACCCTGTCTTATGAGGAAAGGTTGCAGGATTTGGGAATGCTTAGTTTGCAAAAGAGAAGACTGAGAGTAGACTTAATAGCTGTCTACAAATATCTAAAGGGCTGTCACATTGTAGAAGGATCAACTTTATTCTCATTTGCACAAGGAAAGACTAGAAGCAATGGGATGAAGCTGAATGGGAGGAGACACAGATTAGATATTAGAAAAAACTTTTTGACAGAGTGATCAATGAGTGGAACAGGCTGCCACGAGAAGTGGTGAGTTCTCCTTCAATGGAAGTCTTCAAACAGAGGTTGGACAGACATCTAACTGGGATGATTTAGCGAATCCTGCTTTGAGCAGGGGGTTGGACCAGATGGCCCAGGAGGTCCCTTCCAACTCTACGATTCTATGATTCTATGAGTTAATCACAAAATCTTTATACTGGCTTTTATTTCTAGCATTGGGAACACTGCACGCTGTTTTCTAATTCAAAACATGAAGAGAAATGTAGATAACTTTTACAGAAAGTAACAAAAAAAAATGAACATTGTGCAGACGCTGCTGTTTATTAGAACAGCACAATGTGTTTCTCACTACTCAGTCGGTAACAATCCAGGTAAGAAGGAAGCATTGGAAGCCTTTAACCCCTTCATGACCCAGCCTATTTTGACCTTAATGACCTGGCCATTTTTTGCAATTCTGACCAGTGTCCCTTTATGAGGTAATAACTCTGGAACGCTTCAACGCATCCTAGCGATTCTGAGATTGTTTTTTCGTGACATATTGGGCTTCATGTTAGTGGTAAATTTAGATCGATAATTTTTGCGTTTATTTGTGAAAAAATCAGAAATTTGGCGAAAATTTTGAAAATTTCGCAATTTTCAAATTTTGAATTTTTATTCTGTTAAACTAGAGAGTTATGTGACACAAAATAGTTACTAAATAACATTTCCCACATGTCTACTTTACATCAACACAATTTTGGAAGCAAAATATTTTTTTGTTAGGAAGTTATAAGGGTTAAAAGTTGACCAGTGATTTCTCATTTTTACAACAAAATTTACAAAACCATTTTTTTTAGGGACCACCTCACATTTGAAGTCACTTTGAGGGGTCTATATGGCAGAAAATACCCAAAAGTGACACCATTCTAAAAACTGCACCCCTCAAGCTACTCAAAACTACATTCAAGAAGATTATTAACCCTTTAGGTGTTTCACAGGAACTAAAGCAACATGGAAGGAAAAAAAGGACATTTTAATTTTTCCAACAAAAATTTTCTTTCAGCATCAATTTTTTCATTTTCACATGGGCAACAGGATAAAATGGATCCAAAAATTTGTTGGGCAATTTCTCCTGAGTACACCGATACCTCATATGTGGTCATAAACCACTGTTTGGGTGCACGGCAGGGCCCGGAAGGGAAGGAGCGCCATTTGACTTTTTGAATGGAAAATTCGCTCCAATCGTTATCGGACACCATGTCGCGTTTGGAGATCCCCTGTGTGCCTAAACATTGGAGCTCCCCCACAAGTGACACCATTTTGGAAACTAGACCCCTTAAGGAACTTATCTAGATGTGTAGTGAGCACTTTGAACCCCCAAGTGCTTCACAAAAGTTTATAACATAGAGCAGTGAAAATAAAAAATCATTTTTTTTCCTCAAAAATGATTTTTTAGCACGCTATTTTTTATTTTCACAAGGGTAACAGGAGAAATTGGACCCCAAAAGTTGTTGTCCAGTTTGTCCTGAGTATGCTGGTACCCCATATGTGGGGGGGGGCACTGTTTGGGTGCACGGCAGGGCGCAGAAGGGAATGAGCGCCATTTGACTTTTTGAAATGAAAATTGGCTCCAATCGTTAGCGGACACCATGTCGTGTTTGGAGAGCCCCTGTGTGCCTAAACTTTGGAGCTCCCCCACAAATGACCCCATTTTGGAAACTAGACCCCCTAAGGAACTTATCTAGATGCATAGTGAGCACTTTGAACCCCCAGGTGATTCACAGAAGTTTATAATGCAGAGCAGTGAAAATAAAAAATCTTTTTTTTTCCTAAAAAAAAAATTTTTAGTTGCCAATTTTTTATTTTCACAAGGGTACTAGGATAAATTGGACCCCAAAAGTTTTTGTCCAGTTTGTCCTGAGTACGCTGGTACCCCATATGTGGGGGGGAACCACTGTTTGGGCACACGTTGGGGCTCAGCAGGGAAGTAGTAACATTTTGAAATGCTGACTTTGATGGAATGGTCTGCGGGCATCATGTTACATTTGCTGAGCCCCTGTGTGCCTAAACAGTAGAAACCCCCCACAAGTGACCCCATTTTGGAAACTAGACCCCCCAAGGAACTTATCTAGATGTGTGGTGAGCACCTTGAACCCCCAAGTGCTTCACAGAAGTTTATAATGCAGAGCCGTGAAAATAAAAAATCATTTTTTTTTCCCTCAAAAAAAATGAATTTTAGCACGCAATTTTTTTTTCACAAGGGTAATAGGAGAAATTGGACCCCAAAAGTTGTTGTCCAGTTTGTCCTGAGTACGCCGATACCCCATATGTGGGGGATGACCACTGTATGGGCACACGTCAGGGCTCGGAAGGGAAGTAGTGACGTTTTGGTATGCAGACTTTGATGGAATGGTCTGCGGGCATCATGTTACATTTGCAGAGCCCTTGATGTACCTAAACTGTGGAAACCCCCCACAAGTGACCCCATTTTGGAAACTAGACCCCCCAAGGAACTTATCTAGATGTGTGGTGAGCACCTTGAACCCCAAAGTGCTTTACAGAAGATTGTAACGCAGAGCCATGAAAATAAAAAATCTTTTTTTTCCTCAAAAAATGAATTTTTAGCTCGCAATTTTTTATTTTCACAAGGGTAACAGGAGAAATTGGACCCCAAAAGTTGTTGTCCAGTTTGTCCTGAGTACGCTAATACCCCATATGTGGGGAGGGACCATTGTTTGGGCACACGTCGGGGCTCGGAAGGGAAGTAGTGACGTTTTGAAATACCGACTTGATCGAATGGTCTGCGGGCATCATGTTACGTTTGCAGAGCCTCTGATGTGCCTAAACAGTGGAAACCCCCCACAAGTGACCCCATTTTGGAAACTAGACCACCAAGGAACTTATCTAGATGTGTGGTGAGCAGCACTTTGAACCCCCAAGTGCTTCACAGAAGTTTATAACGTAGAACCGTGAAAATAAAAAATCTTTTTTTTCCTCAAAAAATGATTTTTTTAGCCCGCAATTTTTTATTTTCACAAGGGTAACAGGAGAAATTGGACCCCAAAAGTTGTTGTCCAGTTTGTCCTGAGTACGCTGGTACCCCATATGTGGGGGGAACCATTGTTTGGGCACACGTCAAGGCTCGGAATGGAAGTAGTGACGTTTTGAAATACAGACTTTGATGGAATAGTCTGCGGTCGTCATTACGTTTGCAGAGCCCCTGATGTGCCTAAACGGTGGAAACCCCCCACAAGTGACCCCATTTTGGAAGCTAGACCTTCCAAGGAACGTATGTAAGATGTGTTGTGAGCACTTTGAACCCCCCAAGTGCTTCACAGAAGTTTATAATGCAGAGACGTGAAAATGAAAAAATCATTTTTTTCCACAAAAATAATTTTTTAGCCCCCAATTTTTTATTTTCCCAAGGGCAACACGAGAAATTAGTCCCCAAAAGTTGTTGTGCAATTTTTCCTGAGTACGCTGATACCTCATATGTTGGGGTAAACCACTGTTTGGGCACATGTCAGGGCTTGGAAGGGAGGGAGCACCGTTTGACTTTTTGAACGCAAAATTGGCTGGAATCAATGGTTGCACCATGTCGCCTTTGGCGACCCCCTGATGTGCCTAAACAGTGGAAACCCCTCAATTCTAACTCCAGCCCTAACCCTAACACATCCCTAACCACAAGCCTAACCCTAATTCCAACGCTAACCCTAATTCCAACCCTAACCCTAATTCTAACCCTCTTTCCAACCCTAACCCTCTTTTCAACCCTAACCCTAACCCTCTTTTCAACCCTAACCCTAACCCTAATGGAAAAATAAAAATAAAAATATTTTCTTTATTTTATTAGTTGTGCCTACCTATGGGGGTGATAATCAGGGGGTTTATTTACTTTTTCTTTCATTTTGATCACTGTGAGAGTGATCAAAATGAAAGAATGGAATCTGCAGCCGGCAGATTCGGGCGGGCGCACTGCGCATGCGCCCGCCATTTTCTAAGATGGCGGCGCCCATGAACCGGACCCGCCGGACACCGGGAGCGACAGGGGGTTATCGGAATCTGGCGGGGAGCAGAGGGAATGGGAGGGGGGCAGATGATGACAGCGGCGGCAGATCGCCGCTGTCATTCAGTTGCGGGGGGGGCGATCGCCGGGGGGGGGGGGTGGAATCGGTGTCTCCAGCCATGTCCGATGCTACAGCAGCATCGGCCATGGCTGGATTGTAATATTTCATCAATTTTCATTGATGAAATATTACTATCGCTCTGATTGGCTGTTTCACTTTTAACAGCCAATCAGAGCGATCGTAGCCACGTGGGGGCGAAGCCACGCCCCCTGTGGCGAAGAACAAAGCCCCCTGTATCTGCGGGTCGGGTGACCTTTCAGTGACCTAGGTCACCCGACCCGCAGGGGGGCTTTAAAGTCATGACGCCACATAGGCGTCATGGGTCGTTCTGACACGACTTTTCATGACGCCTACGTGGCGTCAAAGGTCGTGAAGGGGTTAAAGAGATCAGGATTGATGAACACAGAACTTAATCACTTGTTAAAGAGACAAAAAAGTGTGTAACAAATGGAATGAGGGGGCAAATCTAAAGAATATAATGCTGTCTGCAGGGAATAGAGGCAAGAGTTGGGGTACGTTTCCATGTACCGTAATGTCTACGCTTTGGACGGAGCGGAAACCCCGCTCCGCCCAAAGCCCCGTCCACCTTCTTTAGTTGTGGTGATTCCGGATGTGCTCATTGAACACATCCGGAATCGTCGCAGTGTATCCATAGAGTAGGCTAGAGCGTCTCCGCAAGGTAAACAGACATGTGTGGGCTAAAAAGACGCACCGCAAGTTCGTTTTAGCAGGTGTGTCACCTGCGTATTCGGACGCATAGTGGAGACGGGATTTCATAAAATCCTCTCCACTATGCTGGAATATCTGGCCGCTGCGGATAAAAAGCTGCGGCAGGACGCAGCGTTCAATCCACAGCAAATACTGAACGTTTCCGCTACGTGGACACATGCCCTTAGAGAAGCTAAAGCCAGTAATGAAGTGAGGCTTGCAAGGGAAACAAAAAGCAGCAAAACAGGATTCTGGGGATATGTCAAAAGCAAAAGAAAAGTCATAGATGCTATAGGATTCTTACAGGATGAAAAGAGTGAAGTGGTCAGAAATGATGCTGAGAAGCCGAACTTTAACATTCCTATTTTACATCTGTGTTCTCTAAGAAAGGAAATGTGACATCACCTGATCTTCACCGTATCATCGAAGGAATATAGGAATGCACTCCATCCATAACGAGAGCGATGGTGGGGGGACACTGAGCTAATTTACATCTCCTGCTCCAGATGAATTACATCCTAGGGGACTGAAAGAGTTAGCAGAGGAAATTGCAGAACCACTAGCCAGAATCTTTAAAATTTCCTGGAGAAAAGGAGATGTCCCAGAAGATTTTAGAAGGGTAATTGTCACGATATTCAAAAAAGGAAAGAAGACGGAGCCAGGAAGTTACAGGCAAGTGAACACCGAAAAAACATACGGATCTATGGTTTTTTAAAAACCACACCTAAAGGATCTAATGAGGTATAAATATAAATGTGAAAATATTTAACCCAAGATCCAATGAAGTAAGGTGACTTTTCCGAATCAATATAAATTTTAATACACATAAATAGCAAAAAAAAAAAAGGACAAATAATAGGTAATAAGACAAGGTAAGCCGCTAAAATGACCGGTGCTAGCAGGATATAGAGATGGAAATATTAATGCCGCGGGAAGAGAAACAAGTGTCTCACTGCCGGCACCCGCACGGGGCTAAATAAGCAGAAAGTAAATGTTCACAAGGAATAAATAAGATGGACAAATATCACCAGCTGCCGACAGCTAGCCTACACAATGCGAAGCGTAGAGAAACCGCCTGCCGTATATAGGCTGAAAAATCAATTGCCAAATGCAAGCAAATAGAGATATAATAGTCACATAAGGAAAGCATCTGCCATATAATCGCATAGGGTAGAGGCTAAAAGATCTTAACGTCACTGGTTTTTGTGACGTTATAGCGATATTGCTCGCGATATCGCTGTCTGATACCTCCGACCGGCTCCCCCGCTGGTTATCGCTGAACGCGCGAGAACGTCCTGGACCGTTTCTCGTCATCAGCTTCCTGCTGTGGAGACGAGCGACGCATGGACGCGGGCGGGAGGACGCAGGATCGCTTCGTCTTACAAGTAGCGACCCCCGACCCCTGCGATGTCGCTAGCGACCACTTAGCGATGCACCAGCCATCCTGACCGCGTCATATCGCTGGTTGGGATCGCTGGTACATCGCTAAGTGTGACAGTACCTTCAGAATCATGTGGGAATATAATTTATACTAAAACTTGGATTAATCTGGTTAGTCATATTGGACGGCTAGTATTCTGAATGCTACTGTAGATGTTCCCAGCCGTGGTCAGGAAGTCTTTTTCTCTCCTAGTTCTTGCCTTGAGGTCTCCAAAGATGAGAACTTTGCTCAGGGCCTGGTAATGGGCGGCTTCTCCTTGTCAGATCTCACAGCTCTGAAGTAGGGAGTCTGTGGTGTGTAGGTGGCACAGGTGGACATCAGACTGAGAGGTGAGGCCGCCTCCTCTCTTCACCGGTTTCATGTACTCTTGTTCCTCTTTATATCAGACCGATATTCCTCCTGACCCTCGGATGCTTTGTGTTTTAATGGGCGGGGATGCAGATTTTCCTGAATCCAACGGGCACCAGGGATTCATTTTCAGCTCTGGACCTTTTCCATGAGGATCTGAATGTCTAGATTTTTCAGTCTTTGTACAAAGTCAGCCCGGGAGGTTCAGGCCTTGGCTGTTTCAGATGCAAAGTCTGTTCTGCAGCGATGTATTGTGACCATGTGACAAGTGTTATAAAATACAGTTAGGTCCATATATATTTGGACAGAGACAACATTTTTCTAATTTTGGTTCTAGACATTACCACAATGAATTTTAAACAAAACAATTCAGATGCAGTTGAAGTTCAGACTTTCATCTTTCTTTTGAGGGTCTCCACATTAACATTGGATGAAGGGTTTAGGAGTTTCAGCTCTTTAACATGTGCCACCCTGTTTTTAAAGGGGCCAAAAGTAATTGGACAATTGACTCCAAGGCTATTTCATGGACAGGTGTGGGCAATCCCTTCGTTATGTCATTCTCCATTAAGCAGATAAAAGGCCTGGAGTTGATTTGAGGTGTGGTGCTTGCATTTGGAAGGTTTTGCTGTGAAGGAAACGTGGTCAAAAGAGCTCTCCATGCAGGTGAAACAAGCCATCCATAAGCTGCAAAAACACAAAAAACCCAAATATATATGGACCTAACTGTATTGTTAGCACCACAGTGCAAAGAAGTTCTGCCCAGCAACAGACAGCAGCGGCAGAAGGTGTTGAGTAACATCAGCCACACTGCTGCCCAGGGGTTATACACAACGAGGAGAGCCTGCGGTGAGAGGAGCCGGCCAGGTGAGGGAGGACGGAGGGGCTGCCAGGTGATATTTGATAAACCTGAGTGATGGCTGGTGCTGAAGGTAGGGCTGGGAATGTGGGGCTCGGGGCCGAGGACTCCACAGAACGAAGCCTAATGTCACTGTGTCACTGTAACGAAGTGTACACTGGCCACTGAAGAGAGAGGAGTCGGCGTCTCTCCGCTCCGGCCCTCACACCCGTGGGGCCCAGCGTGCCTCCGCTCTGGCCCACATAGGATGGGGCTGATAGTTTTGGACTGAGGAGATCATGGAGATGTAGCGGTGAGATAGGCCGGGTGGATGGCGGCGGCCCCGGGGATAGCGTTACTGTGGGGTGAAGGCCGGGCGGATGGCGGCGGCCCCGGGGATAGCGTTACTGTGGGGTGAAGGCCGGGCGGATGGCGGCGGCCCCGGTGATAGCGTTACTGTGGGGTGAAGGCCGTGCTGATGGCGGAGGCCCCGGGGATAGCGTTACTGCGGGGTGAAGGACGTGCTGATGGCGGAGGCCCCGGGATAGCGTTACTGCGGGGTGAAGGCCGGGCTGATGGCGGAGGCCCCGGGATAGCGTTACTGTGGGGTGAAGGCCGGGCTGATGGCGGTGGCCCCGGGGATAGCGTTACTGTGGGGTGAAGGCCGGGCTGATGGCGGTGGCCCCGGGATAGCGTTACTGTGGGGTGAAGGCCGGGTTGATGGCGGCCCCGGGGATAGCGTTACTGCGGGGTGAAGGCCGTGCTGATGGCGGAGGCCCCGGGGATAGCGTTACTGTGGGGTGAAGGCCGGGCTGATGGCGGTGGCCCCGGGATAGCGTTACTGTGGTGTGACGGGAGTATTCTACAGAGCAAGGAGGGACAACAGGCCTGGGAACGATCCAACAGATTTATTGACCAGAAAACAGGAACAACACGAAGGTAATTTGCAGAGTCCCAAAATAAGTCCACAGGAAACTGATTCTGGGGCACCTCCCGACAATCCTTGTGCCAGATCACAAAACCATAGTCCTTTAAGAGTCCCAGAAATCCACCACGATCACACAGAGGCCGAAGCTTCCTCAGACAGCCTCGTCCTTCTCTTTTAGCATCCAACTCACATCTGATCTTAAAACAAGAATGTATTGTCAGGGCTCCTGGGATCAGCCCATCTGAAGGGGGGTAGGGGTCACACCTACTATTCAATGGTTTGGTCCATCAGAAGATTCTAGAAATGTAAGGGCTCCACTGAGTCTACAGGATGTGTATTGTAGGTTATCTTCTGCTTAGGAAATCAATAGCCAAAGTTCCACTAGCTGTTGACACAAGCCTAAATTAGATTATGGTCCAGGTACATCACAAGACATTGCAAAGTATTGGGGGAAGGAGACATGGTTAATTTACAGCAAATGAACCAGAGAAAAGTTAAATGACATATTATACAAAATACAGGACAGGGCAAGACTACAAATCATGACATGTGGGGTGAAGGCTGGGTTGATGGCGGCCCCGGGGATAGCGTTACTGTGGGGTGAAGGCCGTGCTGATGGCGGAGGCCCTGGGGATAGCGTTACTGCGGGGTGAAGGCCGTGCTGATGGCGGAGGCCCCGGGGATAGCGTTACTGTGGGGTGAAGGCCGTGCTGATGGCGGAGGCCCCGGGGATAGCGTTACTGTGGGGTGAAGGCCGTGCTGATGGCGGAGGCCCCGGGGATAGCGTTACTGTGGGGTGAAGGCCGTGCTGATGGCGGAGGCCCCGGGATAGCGTTACTGCGGGGTGAAGGCCGGGCTGATGGCGGAGGCCCCGGGATAGCGTTACTGCGGGGTGAAGGCCGGGCGGATGGCGGTGGCCCCGGGGATAGCGTTACTGTGGGGTGAAGGCCGGGCTGATGGCGGTGGCCCCGGGGATAGCGTTACTGCGGGGTGAAGGCTGGGCTGATGGCGGAGGCCACGGGATAGCGTTACTGTGGGGTGAAGGCCGGGTTGATGGCGGCCCCGGGGATAGCGTTACTGCGGGGTGAAGGCCGGGCTGATGGCGGCCCCGGGGATAGCGTTACTGCGGGGTGAAGGCCATGCTGATGGCGGAGACCCCGGGATAGCGTTACTGCGCGGTGAAGGCCGGGCTGATGGCGGAGGCCCCGGGATAGTGTTACTGTGGGGTGAAGGCCGGGCTGATGGCGGTGGCCCCGTGATAGCGTTACTGTGGGGTGAAGGCCGGGTTGATGGCGGCCCCGGGGATAGCGTTACTGCGGGGTGAAGGCCGTGCTGATGGCGGAGGCCCCGGGGGTTTAGCATTACTGTGGGGTGAAGGCCGGGCGGATGGCGGCGGCCCCGGGGATAGCGTTACTGTGGGGTGAAGGCCGGGCTGATGGCGGTGGCCCCGGGATAGCGTTACTGTGGGGTGAAGGCCGGGTTGATGGCGGCCCCGGGGATAGCGTTACTGCAGGGTGAAGGCCGGGCTGATGGCGCTGGCCCCGGGGATAGCGTTACTGCGAGGTGAAGGCCATGCTGATGGCGGCGGCCCCGGGGATAGCGTTACTGCGGGGTGAAGGCCGGGCTGATGGCGGAGGCCCCGGGGATAGCGTTACTGCGGGGTGAAGGCCGGGCTGATGGCGCTGGCCCCGGGGATAGCGTTACTGCGGCGTGAAGGCCGGGCTGATGGCGCTGGCCCCAGGGATAGCGTTACTGCGGGGTGAAGGCCGGGCTGATGGCGCTGGCCCCGGGGATAGCGTTACTGCGGGGTGAAGGCTGGGCTGATGGCGGAGGCCCCGGGGATAGCGTTACTGCGGGGTGAAGGCCGGGCTGATGGCGGTGGCCCCGGGATAGCGTCACTGCGAGGTGAAGGTCGGGCTGATGGCGGCCCCGGGGATAGCGTTACTGCGGGGTGAAGGCCGGGCTGATGGCGGAGGCCCCGGGGATAGCGTTACTGCGGGGTGAAGGCCGGGCTGATGGCGGTGGCCCCGGGATAGCGTCACTGTGAGGTGAAGGTCGGGCTGATGGCGGCCCCGGGGATAGCGTTACAGTGAAGGCCGGGCTGATGGCGGAGGCCCCGGGGATAGCGTTAGTGATGGCCGGGCTGATGGCGGAGGCCCCGGGGATAGCGTTACTGTGGGGTGAAGGCCGGGCT
Source organism: Dendrobates tinctorius (assembly GCF_039654945.1). Lineage (NCBI taxonomy): Eukaryota > Metazoa > Chordata > Amphibia > Anura > Dendrobatidae > Dendrobates > Dendrobates tinctorius. Next base: position 622,121 of record NW_027361670.1, read on the forward strand.
GATGGCGGTGGCCCCGGGGATAGCGTTACAGCGGGGTGAAGGCCGGGCAGATGGCGGAGGCCCCGGGGATAGCGTTACTGCGGGGTGAAGGCCGGGCTGATGGCGCTGGCCCCGGGGATAGCGTTACTGCGGGGTGAAGGCCGGGCTGATGGCGCTGGCCCCGGGGATAGCGTTACTGCGGGGTGAAGGCCGGGCTGATGGCGCTGGCCCCGGGGATAGCGTTACTGCGGGGTGAAGGCCGGGCTGATGGCGGAGGCCCCGGGGATAGCGTTACTGCGGGGTGAAGGCCGGGCTGATGGCGGTGGCCCCGGGATAGCGTCACTGCGAGGTGAAGGTCGGGCTGATGGCGGCCCCGGGGATAGCGTTACTGCGGGGTGAAGGCCGGGCTGATGGCGGAGGCCCCGGGGATAGCGTTACTGCGGGGTGAAGGCCGGGCTGATGGCGGTGGCCCCGGGATAGCGTCACTGTGAGGTGAAGGTCGGGCTGATGGCGGCCCCGGGGATAGCGTTACAGTGAAGGCCGGGCTGATGGCGGAGGCCCCGGGGATAGCGTTAGTGAAGGCCGGGCTGATGGCGGAGGCCCCGGGGATAGCGTTACTGTGGGGTGAAGGCCGGGCTGATGGTGGTGGCCCCAGGGATAGCGTTACAGCGGGGTGAAGGCCGGGCAGATGGCGGAGGCCCCGGGGATAGCGTTACTGCGGGGTGAAGGCCGGGCTGATGGCGCTGGCCCCGGGGATAGCGTTACTGCGGGGTGAAGGCCGGGCTGATGGCGCTGGCCCCGGGGATAGCGTTACTGCGGGGTGAAGGCCGGGCTGATGGCGCTGGCCCCGGGGATAGCGTTACTGCGGGGTGAAGGCCGGGCTGATGGCGGAGGCCCCGGGGATAGCGTTACTGCGGGGTGAAGGCCGGGCTGATGGCGGTGGCCCCGGGGATAGCGTTACTGCGGGGTGAAGGCCGGGCTGATGGCGGTGGCCCCGGGGATAGCGTTACTGTGGGGTGAAGGCCGGGCTGATGGCGGAGGCCCCGGGGATAGCGTTACTGTGGGGTGAAGGCCGGGCTGATGGCGGAGGCCCCGGGATAGCGTTACTGCGGGGTGAAGGCCGGGCTGATGGCGGTGGCCCCGGGGATAGCGTTACTGCGGGGTGAAGGCCGGGCTGATGGCGCTGGCCCCGGGGATAGCGTTACTGCGGGGTGAAGGCCGGGCTGATGGCGCTGGCCCCGGGGATAGCGTTACTGCGGGGTGAAGGCCGGGCTGATGGCGGAGGCCCCGGGGATAGCGTTACTGCGGGGTGAAGGCCGGGCTGATGGCGGTGGCCCCGGGATAGCGTCACTGCGAGGTGAAGGTCGGGCTGATGGCGGCCCCGGGGATAGCGTTACTGCGGGGTGAAGGCCGGGCTGATGGCGGAGGCCCCGGGGATAGTGTTACTGCGGGGTGAAGGCCAGGCTGATGGCGGTGGCCCCGGGATAGCGTCACTGTGAGGTGAAGGTCGGGCTGATGGCGGCCCCGGGGATAGCGTTACAGTGAAGGCCGGGCTGATGGCGGAGGCCCCGGGGATAGCGTTAGTGAAGGCCGGGCTGATGGCGGAGGCCCCGGGGATAGCGTTACTGCGGGGTGAAGGCCGGGCTGATGGCGGTGGCCCCAGGGATAGCGTTACAGCGGGGTGAAGGCCGGGCAGATGGCGGAGGCCCCGGGGATAGCGTTACTGCGGGGTGAAGGCCGGGCTGATGGCGCTGGCCCCGGGGATAGCGTTACTGCGGGGTGAAGGCCGGGCTGATGGCGCTGGCCCCGGGGATAGCGTTACTGCGGGGTGAAGGCCGGGCTGATGGCGCTGGCCCCGGGGATAGCGTTACTGCGGGGTGAAGGCCGGGCTGATGGCGGAGGCCCCGGGGATAGCGTTACTGCGGGGTGAAGGCCGGGCTGATGGCGGTGGCCCCGGGGATAGCGTTACTGCGGGGTGAAGGCCGGGCTGATGGCGGTGGCCCCGGGGATAGCGTTACTGCGGGGTGAAGGCCAGGCTGATGGCGGAGGCCCCGGGGATAGCGTTACTGTGGGGTGAAGGCCGGGCTGATGGCGGTGGCCCCGGGGATAGCGTTACTGCGGGGTGAAGGCCAGGCTGATGGCGGTGGCCCCGGGGATAGCGTTACTGTGAGGTGAAGGCCGGGCTGATGGCGGTGGCCCCGGGGATAGCGTTACTGCCGGGTGAAGGCCGGGCTGATGGCGGAGGCCCCGGGGATAGCGTTACTGCGGGGTGAAGGCCGGGCTGATGGCGGTGGCCCTGGGGATAGCGTTACTGCGGGGTGAAGGCCGGGCTGATGGCGGAGGCCCCGGGATAGCGTTATTGCGGGGTGAAGGCCGGGCTGATGGCGGTGGCCCCGGGGATAGCGTTACTGTGAGGTGAAGGCCGGGCTGATGGCGGTGGCCCCGGGGATAGCGTTACTGCCGGGTGAAGGCCGGGCTGATGGCGGTGGCCCCGGGGATAGCGTTACTGCCGGGTGAAGGCCGGGCTGATGGCGGTGGCCCCGGGGATAGCGTTACTGCCGGGTGAAGGCCGGGCTGATGGCGGAGGCCCCGGGGATAGCGTTACTGCGGGGTGAAGGCCGTGCTGATGGCGGAGGCCCCGGGGATAGCGTTACTGCGGGGTGAAGGCCGGGCTGATGGCGCTGGCCCCGGGGATAGCGTTCCTGCGGGGTGAAGGCCGGGCTGATGGCGGAGGCCCCGGGGATAGCGTTACTGCGGGGTGAAGGCCGGGCTGATGGCGGTGGCCCCGGGGATAGCGTTACTGCGGGGTGAAGGCCGGGCTGATGGCGGAGGCCCCGGGGATAGCGTTACTGCGGGGTGAAGGCCGGGCTGATGGCGGAGGCCCCGGGGATAGCGTTACTGCGGGGTGAAGGCCGGGCTGATGGCGGAGGCCCCGGGGATAGCGTTACTGCGGGGTGAAGGCCGGGCTGATGGCGGAGGCCCCGGGGATAGCGTTACTGCGGGGTGAAGGCCGGGCTGATGGCGGAGGCCCCGGGGATAGCGTTACTGCGGGGTGAAGGCCGGGCTGATGGCGGAGGCCCCGGGGATAGCGTTACTGCGGGGTGAAGGCCGGGCTGATGGCGCTGGCCCCGGGATAGCGTTACTGCGGGGTGAAGGCCGGGCTGATGGCGGAGGCCCCGGGATAGCGTTACAGTGAAGGCCGGATCCTCCCGGCGGCGCCCGTACACTGCTCGGTGCCCCGCGGCCGCTCACACACTATACACACAGACTGAGAGAAACGAGACTCAATATCGCTTCCTGGACGATCACACAGGCGGGAGAGCTCGGAGTCGCCGGAGCCAATCAGACGCCAAGATCACCGACGTGAGAGGAATGTAAACCAATCAGAAGAGTCGCTGTGATTGAGCGAAAGTGAAATGACCCAATGAACTCGGTCGTTCCTAGGCGGGCGTCGTAGGCTCGTAAGCGGTCACGTGTAGAATTTCACCAATGATTTGCGACCTGAGAAAAATGGGGTGGAGCGATGAAACGATACAAGGAATTAGAATGCGTCACGGGTGAGGGCGGAGCTTGTTCATCCCGGTGACCAATAGTTATCTGAGCCGGCTCGTCTTTGGGCGGTACACACTTTATGCAACCAATCAGGGTGACGCCGGTTGGCCCCGCCTCAAGAAAGTGCAAGCCAATAGCAGCGCGGCTGGGCGGGGACAGGGGAGCAGTATATAAAAGGCGTTCGCCGGCTCTGGAAAGCTTCCGTACTGAAGAATGTCTGCGAGCTACGACAACCGGTGAGTGGAGCGCGCGGCCCGCACTGCGGCCTCCCCGCCCCGGAGCGCACTGCGGCCTCCCTGGCCTCTCCCCGCGTGTGAGCGCCCGCCGTGCTGTGGCCTCCGGTGCCGCCGTCTCCCCGGGAAGCGTGAAGCGCACACGGCCGAGCCGCCGCCGCCGGGGAGAGCGGACCTGCCCGGGGTGACGGGGCCTCCGCCTGTGTGCACGTGGCCGCGACCGCAGGAGAAGGCGGGGGGAGGGGAGACGACAAGATGGCGGCCGCGGCGAGGGCGAAGAGCGTCCCTCTAAGATGGCGGCCACTTCCGGTGCTGCACGTGGCCCCGGGGAGGAGGCAGCGGGGGGAGGGGGCCGGTGTGCGGCACGGCACTGAGTATGGGGGAGGCACAATGAGAGCAGCGAGGCCGGCACTGAGTATGGGGGGGAGGCACAGTGTGAGAGCAGCGAGGCCGGCACTGAGTATGGGGGGGAGGCACAGTGTGAGAGCAGCGAGGCCGGCACTGAGTATGGGGGAGGCACAGTGTGAGAGCAGCGAGGCCGGCACTGAGTATGGGGGAGGCACAGTGTGAGAGCAGCGAGGCCGGCACTGAGTATGGGGGGGGGAGGCACAGTGTGAGAGCAGCGAGGCCGGCACTGAGTATGGGGGGGGGAGGCACAGTGTGAGCAGCGAGGCCGGCACTGAGTATGGGGGGGAGGCACAGTGAGAGCAGCGAGGCCGGCACTGAGTATGGGGGGGAGGCACAGTGAGAGCAGCGAGGCCGGCACTGAGTATGGGGGGGGAGGCACAGTGTGAGAGCAGCGAGGCCGGCACTGAGTATGGGGGGGGAGGCACAGTGTGAGAGCAGCGAGGCCGGCACTGAGTATGGGGGGGGAGGCACAGTGTGAGAGCAGCGAGGCCGGCACTGAGTATGGGGGGGAGGCACAGTGAGAGCAGCGAGGCCGGCACTGAGTATGGGGGGGAGGCACAGTGAGAGCAGCGAGGCCGGCACTGAGTATGGGGGGAAGGCACAGTGTGAGCAGTAAGGTCGGCACTGAGTATGGGGGGAAGGCACAGTGTGAGCAGTAAGGTCGGCACTGAGTATGGGGGGAAGGCACAGTGTGAGCAGTAAGGTCAGCACTGAGTATGGGGGGAAGGCACAGTGTGAGCAGTAAGGTCGGCACTGAGTATGGGGGGAAGGCACAGTGTGAGCAGTAAGGTCGGCACTGAGTATGGGGGGAAGGCACAGTGTGAGCAGTAAGGTCGGCACTGAGTATGGGGGGAAGGCACAGTGTGAGCAGTAAGGTCAGCACTGAGTATGGGGGGAAGGCACAGTGTGAGCAGTAAGGTCAGCACTGAGTATGGGGGGGGAAGGCACAGTGAGAGCAGTAAGGTCAGCACTGAGTATGGGGGGGGGAAGGCACAGTGAGAGCAGTAAGGTCAGCACTGAGGATTGGGGGAAGGCACAGTGTGAGCAGTAAGGTCAGCACTGAGTATAGGGGGGGAAGGCACAGTGAGAGCAGCAAGGCCAGCACTGAGCCATCATATATACTGCCCTGTAATATACCCCACATCATGTACAGTATATACTGAGCAGGGGGAGGTCGGGGCCATCGTATATACTGCCCTGTCACATAGCCCACATCATGTACTGTATATACTGAGCAGGGGGAGGCCGGAGCCATCGTATATACTGCCCTGTAATATACCCCACATCATGTACAGTATATACTGAGCAGGGGGAGGCCGGAGCCATCGTATATACTGCCCTGTAATATACCCCCACATCATGTACAGTATATACTGAGCAGGGGGAGGCCGGAGCCATCGTGTATACTGCCCTGTAATATACCCCACATCATGTACAGCATATACTGAGCAGGGGGAGGCCCGGGCCATCGTATAAACTGCCCTGTAATATACCCCACATGTACAGTATATACTGAGCAGGGGGAGGCCGGGGCCATCATATGTACTGCCCTGTATTATACCCCACATCATGTACAGTATATACTGCCCTGTAATATACCCCCACATCATGTAGTGTATATACTGAGCAGGGGGAGGCCGGAGCCATCGTATATACTGCCCTGTAATATACCCCCACATCATGTACAGTATATACTGAGCAAGGGGAGGCCCGAGCCATCGTGTATACTGCCCTGTAATATACCCCACATCATGTACAGTATATACTGAGCAGGGGGAGGCCGGGGCCATCGTATAAACTGCCCTGTAATATACCCCACATGTACAGTATATACTGAGCAGGGGGAGGCCGGGGCCATCATATGTACTGCCCTGTATTATACCCCACATCATGTACAGTATATACTGAGCAGGGGGAGGCCGGAGCCATCGTACATACTGCCCTGTAATATACCCCACATCATGTACTGTATACTGAGCAGGGGGAGGCCGGGGCCATCGTATATACTGCCCTGTAATATACCCCCACATCATGTACAGTATATACTGAGCAGGGGGAGGCCGGAGCCATCGCATATACTGCCCTGTAATATACCCCACATCATGTACTGTATATACTGAGCAGGGGGAGGCCGGAGCCATCGCATATACTGCCCTGTAATATACCCCACATCATGTACTGTATATACTGAGCAGGGGGATGCCGGGGCCATCATATATACTGCCCTGTAATATACACCACATGTACTGTATATAATGAGCAGGGGGAGGCCGGGGCCATCGTATATACTGCCCTGTAATATACCCCACATCATGTACGGTATACACTGAGCAGGGGGAGGCCGGAGCCATCGTATATACTGCCCTGTAATATACCCCACATCATGTACGGTATACACTGAGCAGGGGGAGGCCAGGGCCATCGTATATATTGCCCTGTAATATGCCCCACATCATGTACTGTATATACTGGGAACTGCTACCTTGGATCTAATCCTTACAAACGGAGGAAATGGTTGAGGAGGTAAAAGTGGCTGGGACCCTAGGAGGTAGCGACCATGCTATTTAAGGGTGGTTTCACATTAGCGCTTTTTAAGCGCACGCACGGCCGGGGGTAGCTCCGCCCCCGAGCCGGCTCTGCCCGGCATGCCCACCCCTTGCTTGTAGCGCCGCCTCCTAGCGCACAGCGGCGCCTGCGATCGGCGCACCCTATCTTTAGCATAAAGATAGGGTGCGCCGATCGCAGGTGCCGCTGTGCGCTAGGAGGCGGAGCTACAAGCAAGGGGCGGGCATGCCGGGCAGAGAGCCGTCTCGGGGGCGGAGCTATCCCGGCCGTGCGTGCGCTTAAAAAGCGCTAATGTGAAACCACCCTTAGAATTTTGGATAACTAGAGGAGGAAGACCTGTGAAGACTCAGATGTCAAAGTTAGATTTCAGAAAGGCAGATTTTAAGGGATTCAGAAAGAGAATTGAAGGGATCCAATGGCTGGATATCCTTAAAGACAAAAATGTCCAGGAAGGATGGGAAATCTTGAAAAATGAAATTCTCAAAGCACAATTGTAAACAATTCCGAAAAGAGGGAAGAATAGGAAGTATTTAAGGAAACCAGGATGGATGAACACAGAACTTAAGCACATGCTAAAAAGGAAGAAAAAACTGTTTATAAAATGCAAAGAGGGAGGCATATCTAAAGAAGAATATAATGCTGTCTGCAGAACCTGCAGGGCACAAATCAGATTACATAAAGCTGACAATGAATTGAGGCTTGCAAGAGATGTCAAAAGCAATAATAAAGGATTTTGGGGATATGTCAAAAGTAAAAGAAAAGTCAAAGATGCTATAGGATTTTTACAGGATGAAATTGATGAAATGGATGTTGAGAAGGCCGAACTTTTAAATTCCTATTTTACATCTGTTTTGTCTCAGAAAGGAAATGTAACATCAACTGTTCTTCACTGTCCTATTAAGGGAATAGAAGAATCCAGGATATCTATAAACAGAAAGATAGTGAGGAAACACTTAGCTAACCTAAATGAATTCAAGTCTCCAGGTCCAGATGAATTACACCCCAGAGTACTGAAGGAGATGGCAGAAGAAATTTCTGAACCCCTCTCCATAATCTTTGAAAATTCTTGGAGAACAGGAGAAGTGCCAGAAGACTGGAGAAGAGCAAATGTTCCTATCTTCAAAAAGGGGAAGAAGGTGGACCCAGGCAACTATAGGCCGGTGAGTCTGACTTCTATACCAGGAAAGATCTTTCAACAAATTATTAAACAACATGTATGTCAGTACCTGGATAAGAATGAAGTGATTAAACAGAGTCAGCATGGGTTTCTAACTAATAAGTCATGTCAGACTAACTTAATTTCCTTCTATGACGGAATCACTGATTGGGTGGATCAAGGAAATGCTGTAGATATAGTATATCTTGACTTCAGCAAAGCATTTGACAAAGTCTCTCATACAATCCTTATTGATAAATGACTAAGTATGGAATGGACAAGGCAACAGTTAGGTGGATTCATAACTGGCTTAGTGATCGGACCCAAAGAGTGGTCGTAAATGGCTGCACATCCAGTTGGAAGAATGTCTCAAGTGGGGTACCACAGGGCTCTGTCCTGGGCCCTGTATTGTTCAACATCTTTATCAACGATTTAGATGAAGGAATTGAGGGTAAACTGATTAAATTTGCTGATGACACAAAGCTAGGAGGGATAGCTAATACTAGAGAAGAGAGAGAGGATTCAAAAATATATAAATAAACTGGAGAAGTGGGCAGCAACTAACAGAATGGTTTTTAACAGGGAGAAATGCAAAGTACTACATCTGGGCAATAAAAATGAAAAAAGCATATACAGAATGGGAGGAATAGGGCTAAGCAACAGCACATGTGAAAAAGACTTGGGTATACTAATAGATCACAGACTGAATATGAGTCAACAGTGTGATGCAGCAGCAAAAAAGGCAAATGCAATTCTAGGATGTATTAGCAGAAGCATACAGTCTAGATCACGTGAAGTAATTATTTCCCTCTACTCCTCTTTGGTCAGACCTCATCTGGAATATTGTGTCCAGTTTTGGGCGCCACATTTTAAAAAAGACATCAACAAACTGGAGCAAGTTCAGAAAAGAGCGACCAGAATGGTGACCGGTCTGCAAACCCTGTCTTATGAGGAAAGGTTGCAGGATTTGGGAATGTTTAGTTTGCAAAAGAGAAGACTGAGAGGAGACTTAATAGCTGTCTACAAATATCTCACGGGCTGTCACATTGTAGAAGGATCAACTTTATTCTCATTTGCACCAGGAAAGACTAGAAGCAATGGGATGAAACTGAATGGGAGGAGACACAGATTAGATATTAGAAAAAACTTTTTGACAGAGTGATCAATGAGTGGAACAAGCTGCCACGAGAAGTGGTGAGTTCTCCTTCAATGGAAGTCTTCAAACAGAGGCTGGACAGACATCTGACTGGGATGATTTAGCGAATCCTGCTTTGAGCATGGGGTTGGACCAGATGGCCCAGGAGGTCCCTTCCAACTCTACGATTCTATGAATGATACTGAGCAGGGGGAGGCCGGAGCCATCGTATATACTGCCCTGTAATATACCCCCACATCATGTACTGTACATACTGAGCAGGGGGGAGGCCGGAGCCATCGTATATACTGCCGTGTAATATACCCCACATCATGTACTGTATACTGAGCAGGGGGAGGTCGGAGCCATCGTATATACTGCCCTGTAACATAGCCCACATCATGTACAGTATATACTGAGCTGGCGGAGGCATCGTATAAACTGCCCTGTAACATAGCCCACATCGTGTACGGTATATACTGAGCAGGGGGAGGCCGGGGCCATCGTATATACTGCCCTGTAATATACATTTACAAGATTATCCCCGCACAGGAACATTTTATTTATCACATCCAGTTGTGTATATTATTATTCCAAGATCTATTGACCAAAATCAACTTTGTTTGTGGAAAACCCCTGTAAAGATCTCCCATGCTGCCCCCTTACAGTGACTGCTCCTCACTGTGTGTCCTGCACAAAATCTCCCCCTTTGCCCTCTGTATAGTCACCGGCGGATCCTGGGCTGCGGCTGTCAGATGCCCTCTGATATGGGCAGATCACACACTGCCCCACTATAGGTGCAGTACTTGGTGGAGGGGTTATGGGGTGTGGTGGGTCCTGTGCGGTATCATAGAATGGTAGAGTTGGAAGGGACCTCCTGGGCCATCTGGTCCAACCCCCTGCTCAAAGCAGGATTCACTAAATCATCCCAGTCAGATGTCTGTCCAGCCTCGGTTTGAAGACTTCTATTGAAGGAGAACTCACCACTTCTCATGGCAGCCTGTTAAACTCACTGAGCACACGCTGCGGATTCACCTGCTCGTTTTTCCGTGCGGATCCGCAGGTAAAGTGACCTGCGGTTTCACACCTCTACTATGTTAAAGGTGTGAAACCGGTGCGGAATCCGCACAAACAATTGACATGCTGCGGCTTGTAAACCGCGGCAAAACCGCAGCGTGAGCACAGCGGACTAGAATTGCCATAGTCGAACATGGTACTGTACTATGTCTGCGGAACTGCTGCGTTTCCGCAGGGGCAAAAACGCTGCGGAAACGCAGCAGAATCTGCAACATGTGCACATAGCCTCACTGTCAAAGTTTTTTCTAATATCTAATCTGTGTCTCCTCCCATTCAGTTTCATCCCATTGCTTCTAGTCTTTCCTTGTGCAAATGAGAATAAAGTTGATCCTTCTACAATGTGACAGCCCTTGAGATATTTGTAGACAGCTATTAAGTCTCCTCTCAGTCTTCTCTTTTGCAAACTAAACATTCCCAAATCCTGCAACCTTTCCTCATAAGACAGGGTTTGCAGACCGGTCACCATTCTGGTCGCTCTTTTCTGAACTTGCTCCAGTTTGTTGATGTCTTTTTTAAAATGTGGTGCCCAAAACTGGACACAATATTCCAGATGAGGTCTGACCAAAGAGGAGTAGAGGGAAATAATGACTTCACGTGATCTAGACTGTATGCTTCTGTTAATACATCCTAGAATTGCATTTGCCTTTTTTGCTGCTGCATCACACTGTTGACTCATATTCAGTCTGTGATCTATTAGTATACCCAAGTCTTTCACATGTGCTGTCTCTTAGCCCTATTCCTCCCATTCTGTATATGCTTTTTTCATTTTTATTGCCCAGATGTAGTACTTCTCCCTGTTAAAAACCATTCTGTTAGTTGCTGCCCACTGCTCCAGTTTATTTATATCTTTTTGAATCCTCTCTCTCTTCTCTAGTATTAGCTATCCCTCCTAGCTTTGTGTCATCAGCAAATTTAATCAGTTTACCCTCAATTCCTTCATCTAAATCGTTGATAAAGATGTTGAACAATACAGGGCCCAGGACAGAGCCCTGTGGTACCCCACTTGAGACATTCTTCCAACTGGATGTGCAGCCATTTACGACCACTCTTTGGGTCCGATCACTAAGCCAGTTATGAATCCACCTAACAGTTGCCTTGTCCATTCCATACTTAGTCATTTATCAATAAGGATTGTATGAGAGACTTTGTCAAATGCTTTGCTGAAGTCAAGATATACTATATCTACAGCATTTCCCTGATCCACCCAGTCAGTGATTCCGTCATAGAAGGAAATTAAGTTAGTCTGACATGACTTATTAGTTACAAACCCATGCTGACTCTGTTTAATCAATTCATTCTTATCCAGGTATTGACATACATGTTGTTTAATAATTTGTTCAAAGATCTTTCCTGGTATAGAAGTCAGACTCACCGGCCTATAGTTGCCTGGGTCCACCTTCTTCCCCTTTTTGAAGATAGGAACAACATTTGCTCTTCTCCAGTCTTCTGGAGTGTGGCTGGGTTGCTATGGGGGGGGGGGGGGTCCTGTGCGGTGTGTGGCTGGGTCGCTATGGGGGGGGGGGGTCCTGTGTGGCTGGGTCGCTATGGGGGGGTCCTGTGTGGAGTGTGGCTGGGTCGCTATGGGGGGGTCCTGTGCGGAGTGTGGCTGGGTCGCTATGGGGGGGGTCCTGTGCGGTGTGTGGCTGGGTCGCTATGGGGGGGGTCTTGTGCGGTGTGTGGCTGGGTCGCGATGGGGGGGGTCCTGTGCGGTGTGTGGCTGGGTCGCTATGGGGGGGGTCCTGTGCGGTATGTGGCTGGGTCGCTATGGGGGGGGTCCTGTGCGGTGTGTGGCTGGGTCGCTATGGGGGGGGGTCCTGTGCGGTGTGTGGCTGGGTCGCTATGGGGGGGGTCCTGTGCGGTGTGTGGCTGGGTCGCTATGGGGGGGGTCCTGTGCGGTGTGTGGCTGGGTCGCTATGGGGGGGTCCTGTGCGGTGTGTGGCTGGGTCGCTATGGGGGGGGGTCCTGTGCGGTATGTGGCTGGGTCGCTATGGGGGGGGGTCCTGTGCGGTATGTGGCTGGGTCGCTATGGGGGGGGTCCTGTGCGGTGTGTGGCTGGGTCGCTATGGGGGGGGTCCTGTGCGGTGTGTGGCTGGGTCGCTATGGGGGGGGTCCTGTGCGGTGTGTGGCTGGGTCGCTATGGGGGGGTCCTGTGCGGTGTGTGGCTGGGTCGCTATGGGGGGGGTCTTGTGCGGTGTGTGGCTGGGTCGCTATGGGGGGGTTCCTGTGCGGTATGTGGCTGGGTCGCTATGGGGGGGGTCCTGTGCGGTGTGTGGCTGGGTCGCTATGGGGGGGGTCCTGTGCGGTGTGTGGCTGGGTCGCTATGGGGGGGGTCCTGTGCGGTGTGTGGCTGGGTCGCTATGGGGGGGGTCCTGTGCGGTGTGTGGCTGGGTCGCTATGGGGGGGGTCCTGTGCGGTGTGTGGCTGGGTCGCTATGGGGGGGGTCCTGTGCGGTGTGTGGCTGGGTCGCTATGGGGGGGGTCCTGTGCGGTGTGTGGCTGGGTCGCTATGGGGGGGGTCCTGTGCGGTGTGTGGCTGGGTCGCTATGGGGGGGGTCCTGTGCAGTGTGTGGCTGGGTCGCTGTGGGGGGTGTCACTATGTGGGGGTCCTGTGCGGCCTCTGGTTCATCCCCTTTCTGAGTTGCTGACTCTCTCCTCTTTCCCAGATCCAGAGACAATGGCCCTGAGGGCATGGAGCCTGATGGCATCATTGAGGTGGGTGCCCCTCCTGCCGATGTCTGCGGTAGCCCCCACTATGCCGGGCCCCAGTATAACTCCTTTTTACCTCCCTGCAGAGTAACTGGAATGAGGTGGTGGACAGCTTTGATGACATGAACCTCTCCGAGTCGCTCCTGAGAGGAATCTACGCCTATGGTTTTGAGAAACCGTCTGCCATTCAGCAGCGCGCCATTCTACCTTGTATCAAGGGTGAGTGCCGTGTAGAGGGTGGCGGACCCCCACATGTGCCGGACACTGCGATGTGCTCAAATGACTGACTGTCTCCTCTCACAGGTTATGACGTTATTGCCCAAGCTCAGTCTGGGACTGGGAAAACAGCAACGTTTGCAATTTCAATTCTCCAGCAGATCGAGCTGGACATGAAGGCCACGCAGGCGCTGGTGCTGGCACCGACCAGAGAGTTGGCGCAGCAGGTAGGTGTCCCCACAGTAGTGTAATGACAAAAAAAAATTTTTTATGAAACCATGTGCAATGGAGGAACTTTTATGGGTTATTTAAGAATAAGTATTGCTTTTTTGTTTTTTTAAAAAAGTTCCCCCTTTCATTCAAATGAAATAAGGCAAAAATGGTATTTTTCCGCCAAAAAAGGACATGCAATTTTGCATTATTATCTTTTATGTTGACAATAGGAGGGCAGATTCCTCGTCCAGATAGACCTGTTTGCTTTACACTGTTGCTGGAATTTCTAGAAGACTTTTTCTGAATGACCTGTCCTGCACTTCTTGATCGTAAAACTTGAAGCTTTGCACTGAAAATGAAAAGATAATACTAAATTACAAAATATTTTAAAATATTCCAGAATGTTCTAGATGTGAATAAAATACCACTTTTTGTTACAACTTAGAAAGATATTTCCTTTAAAGATTAAAATTAAAAGACGAAAAATCTTTTGAAAAAGAGGGGGAACTTTTTTGAATATTTTACAAATTTGATGATACTAATGTCATTTCAATGCAATTGTTCCTCCAATGTAAGGGGTTTCATTTTCGTTTTGCAAAATTTTTAAAATTGTCATCACCCTACCCCACAGCTGTGGATGCCTGTGGTGCGGTAGCGCCCCATGGCTGTTAGGTTACATCTGTGCTTCTCTCCAGATCCAGAAGGTGGTGATGGCTCTGGGCGACTATATGGGGGCATCATGCCATGCCTGCATCGGTGGCACCAATGTGCGGGCAGAAGTGCAGAAGCTGCAGTCCGAAGCCCCACACATCATTGTGGGCACCCCAGGGAGAGTGTTCGACATGCTGAACAGGCGCTACCTCTGTGAGTATGCACCACCGGACTCTGCTGCGAGATCCTCCGCTACCCCAAGTGCTCCGGTCAGCAGGATTGTGCTCAGTGACTACAGTGTCAGGTCGGCGCAGTTATACTGATTACACTGACACCTGTGATCAGGATTGTGCTCAGTGACTACAGACAGTGTCAGGTCAGCGCCGTTATACTGATTACACTGACACCTGTGATCAGGATTGTGCTCAGTGACTACAGACAGTGTCAGGTCGGCGCAGTTATACTGATTACACTGACACCTGTGATCAGGATTGTGCTCAGTGACTACAGACAGTGTCAGGTCAGCGCCGTTATACTGATTACACTGACACCTGTGATCAGGATTGTGCTCAGTGACTACAAACAGTGTCAGGTCGGTGCCGTTTTACTGATTACACTGACACCTGTGATCAGGATTGTGCTCAGTGACTACAGACAGTGTCAGGTCAGCGCCGTTATACTGATTACACTGACGCCTGTCAGCAGGATTGTGCTCAGTGACTACAGACAGTGTCAGGTCGGTGCCGTTATACTGATTACACTGACACCTGTGATCAGGATTGTGCTCAGTGACTACAGACAGTGTCAGGTCAGTGCTGTTATACTGATTACACTGACACCTGTGTTCAGGATTGTGCTCAGTGACTACAGACAGTGTCAGGTCGGCGCCGTTATACTGATTACACTGACACCTGTGATCAGGATTGTGCTCAGTGACTACAGACAGTGTCAGGTCAGTGCTGTTATACTGATTACACTGACACCTGTGTTCAGGATTGTGCTCAGTGACTACAGACAGTGTCAGGTCAGTGCTGTTATACTGATTACACTGACACCTGTGATCAGGATTGTGCTCAGTGACTACAGACAGTGTCACGTCAGCGCCGTTATACTGATTACACTGACGCCTGTCAGCAGGATTGTGCTCAGTGACTACAGACAGTGTCAGGTCAGCGCCGTTATACTGATTACACTGACACCTGTCAGCAGGATTGTGCTCGGTGACTACAGACAGTGTCAGGTCAGCGCCGTTATACTGATGTCACTGAGCACAGTCCTGCTGACCGGGGCACTTTAATACCCCCTTCACCATCAGACCCTCAACTATCCTACGCTAATGCCCTCCACTACCCCCCGCCACTGGGCAAGGACGCGTCACATGACGTGTGGTCTTATATCTGGCGGGGGCAGAGAGACCCCCATATTCATCCCAGCGCAGCTGTCGTGACTGTACGCTGGTTCATGCTATGGGTACACCTTCATTGCAGCTGCCTACGGGGCTTCTGAGACTTGTAGTTCGCCACCTAATTCAGGTTGTTTTTTTTTCAACAGCCCCCAAATACATAAAGATGTTTGTGCTGGATGAGGCAGATGAGATGCTGAGCCGAGGATTCAAGGATCAGATCTACGACATCTTCCAGAAGTTGAGCAGCAATGCTCAGGTGAGGCGGTGGGTGGGCAGCGCAGCGCCAGCCGCCATAGTATGCCAGTTCATGATGATATCCCATGCGTGTCATCTGAGGCCCCGGCCGCTCCACTGCAGCGCTCTGCTCCCGCGTACTGCGGCTCAGACGTGTCTGCAGCAGAGGATCCTGGGAGATATGATCACACACTCCTATCTGAGACTGACGGTCCAATGCTGCTGTGGCTGCCGCTATATCTGCCCGATGTAATCTTTGCCCTGTCCCCCAGGTGGTGCTGCTCTCTGCTACGATGCCCTCAGATGTACTGGAGGTTACCAAGAAGTTCATGAGGGACCCGATCCGCATCCTGGTCAAGAAGGAGGAGCTGACCCTGGAGGGCATCCGGCAGTTCTACGTCAATGTGGAGCGGGAAGTGAGTGCTTGGCAGAATGTGACAACGCCACCCCACCCCCCGTCACTGGGCAAGGATGCGTCACGTGACGTGTGGTCTTATATCTGACGGGGGCATAGAGAGACCCCCATATTCATCCCAGCGCAGCTGTTGTGACTGTTGGCTGGTTCATGCTATGGGGACATGATTGCACTGGGCAGAGACTCCCCGGGCTCATCTGTGCAGGGTTGAGACCCTCCACAATCCCCCAGGGCTCACCTGTGCTGCTTGTCTCTGTAGGAGTGGAAGCTGGACACGCTGTGCGACTTGTACGAGACCCTGACCATCACACAAGCCGTCATCTTCATCAACACCCGCCGAAAGGTGGACTGGCTGACTGAGAAGATGCACGCCCGGGACTTCACCGTGTCTGCACTGGTGAGTTGTGCTGCTGCTTGTAGTGCTCCCCAGTCACTGGGCAAGGGCTCGTCGTGTGACGGCATTCTTACATCTGGCAGGGGTAGAGCAGTTACCCCATATTCATCCCAGCACAGTGGTTGTGGCTGAGGCTGGTTCATGCTGTGGGGACACGGTCTGCCCGTGTGGGTCGCACGCTAATCCTCCTCCCTCCTCAGCACGGGGACATGGACCAAAAAGAGCGAGACGTGATCATGAGAGAGTTCCGGTCTGGCTCCAGCCGCGTCCTGATCACTACGGATCTCCTGGTAAGTGCCGACCCTCGTCTCCTAAACTTGTGCAGAGACCGCGCTGCACTGGTAAAGATCTCCAACTAATGCTGCATTGTGTGCAGGCCCGAGGGATCGACGTGCAGCAGGTTTCCCTGGTCATTAACTATGACTTGCCAACAAACAGAGAGAACTACATTCACAGGTGAGTCCGGTGCCACCATGTATTCCCTCTCTGCGCAGCCCCTGCATCCAGCACCACCACGTGTTCCCTCTCTGCGCAGCCCCTGCATCCAGCACCACCTCCGTGTGTATTCCCTCTCTGCGCAGCCCCTGCGTCCAGCACCACGTGTATTCCCTCTCTGCGCAGCCCCCGCATCCAGCACTACATGTATTCCCTCTCTGCGCAGCCCCCGCATCCAGCACTACGTGTATTCCCTCTCTGCGCAGCCCCTGCGTCCAGCACTACGTGTATTCCCTCTCTGCGCAGCCCCTGCGTCCAGCACTACGTGTATTCCCTCTCTGCGAAGCCCCTGCGTCCAGCACTACGTGTATTCCCTCTCTGCGCAGCCCCTGCGTCCAGCACTACGTGTATTCCCTCTCTGCGCAGCCCCTGCGTCCAGCACTACGTGTATTCCCTCTCTGCGCAGCCCCTGCGTCCAGCACTACGTGTATTCCCTCTCTGCGCAGCCCCTGCGTCCAGCACTACGTGTATTCCCTCTCTGCGCAGCCCCCGCGTCCAGCACTACGTGTATTCCCTCTCTGCGCAGCCCCTGCGTCCAGCACTACGTGTATTCCCTCTCTGCGCAGCCCCCGCGTCCAGCACCACGTGTATTCCCTCTCTGCGCAGCCCCCGCGTCCAGCACCACGTGTATTCCCTCTCTGCGCAGCCCCCGCGTCCAGCACCACGTGTATTCCCTCTCTGCGCAGCCCCCGCGTCCAGCACCACGTGTATTCCCTCTCTGCGCAGCCCCCGCGTCCAGCACCACGTGTATTCCCTCTCTGCGCAGCCCCCGCGTCCAGCACCACGTGTATTAACTCTGCGCAGCCCCGGCGTCCAGCACCACGTGTATTCCCTCTCTGCGCAGTCCTTATGCTGAGTGCAGAATGTAGACACGTGGCAGATGAACGGACCATGCTCCACCGCGATTGTTGCTCTCCTGTAGCTTTTCGCAACTTAAACATGGCCGACACAATCCCCCGGTGACTGCCGGCGGCTGACGCAGTCTCTCCTCCTCCCCCCCCCCCCCCCCCCCTGTGACTGCCGGCGGCCGTCCTGTACTCACCACACGCTTCTCTCCTGCAGGATTGGCCGTGGAGGACGTTTCGGTAGGAAAGGAGTCGCAATAAACATGGTGACTGAAGAAGACAAGCGCACGTTAAAAGACATAGAGACATTTTATAACACAACCATCGAAGAGATGCCGATGAATGTGGCCGATCTGATCTAGAGCCCTAAGAGAAAAAGAAAAAAAAAACAAAAAAAAAGTATAATGAAAAATACAAAAAACAGCGCCTGCCCCCGGTGTCGGGCCTCAGGACAGCGGGGGCAGGCAGCACACGGCGCCCCACCCCTGTATGCCATTAAATGATTTATATTCCTTTTTTGTTTGAAATAAATGTTATTTTGAGGTTTTTGTGGCCGTAAATCCTTGTACTCGTGTTTTCTTCCATAATAAAGTGAACACTAATCTTCCCTTATTTTTCCCACCAAATCAGTGGACCAAACAGACCCCTGCCCGCACCCCCCATAAATTGGAACTCAATTTGGATATTTAAAGTTTTTTGTTTTTTTTTTTTTTTTTTTTTTTACAAAATTTTTCCAAAAGAACCAATTGTTGGAAACTTTTATTTGCTCTGTATAGTATTTATTAAATAAAAGCCTGTTTTTGCAAAATAGTTTGTCTCGTGCTTTCCCCCACCCCCTGTTGATCCCTACCCCTGTCTTGGCCCTGCTAACCACCCCTCCCCCCCTTTTTCCTTTTTAGTGCTGTTTTTGGTGGGAAATGGGTGAAGCGCTGACGCCGGGGCAGTGCAGAGACTGCAGGCGGGACGTGGTCTCTGGCCACAGGCTGTTATCGAGTGTTCGTGCGCCTGTTACTTGCACTCACGAACCGATAATCCACTGCCGTCATGTGTCCTGTCACAACCGTGGCGCTGCACTGAGTGATTATCCCGTTCAATGGGGGAAAATTTTGACTGCAAAGATGGAAAATGTGGAGGGCATCAGAGTACAAAACGTAGGCCCCAGTATAAAGAAGGTGTTGGCAAGCCACGTTCCCCGGCTTGAGTCTACGGAGAGGTGGAGACTGATGCAAGGCCTCGGACTACAATGTTCTGTGGTCTACGTCTGCACTGCATCAGATCTTGATTCCACCCAGAACAAGAATCCACTTCCAGAAACTAGGTGAAATGCTGTGCTAGTCATGAAGACTGGGAGGATGCAGGGAGGGAAGGTGCTGAATCAGGAGTGAAAGGACGTCCTCCCTGAATGGGGTCAGCACAGAAAACACCGTCTACACCAGGCTTTTCCCTTCACTATGATGTCACAGTATCGCTATACTCCGGTTCCTTGCTGCTGGAAGAGAAGAGGAAGCTTCTGACCCTGGTGGAATGAGCAGCTCTGTCGATCCTGGAGGCCAGAGGGCCGATTCATAGGCTTTGGGCTGTTACCTTTCCTGCTGCTCCCCTGATGTCTTGGGACGCTTGCTCCCAGCAGGCCGTTACAGGGCTCAAGTGAGTGGCAAGCTGGGCCAAAGGATGTCGCGTACCTGCTTCTCGGCACGTGAGTTAGATTAACCCTTACAGGAGCATCCCATCTCCCCTCAGCATCCAACCTCTGTCCTATGCTGCAGTGGGAGCATAAATCGCCCCGACACAGACCACACACCCCGCTCATACACGCTGCCGACACTCACCGAACACACGGGCGATGAGTCCTGGAGATGATACTACTGTCTGCCAATCAGCAGGAGCGCACACTAAGGCTACGGAGTCTTTACAGCAACAAGGCTCAGACTTATTACAGATTTAAGCTTTAATAGAAAAGCTACAGTGCTTACAATAAAAGGAGACATAAAAATATGCAAAAACAGTTATAAAACTTACAGAAATATCTAAACTTTGCAGTGTGGTATTCTGTTCACAGACTGAGGCTGTCCTCACTGTGTAGGGATTGCCAGTGGCCCTATGCTAGCTACAGCCACTGGTCAGACAGGCTCCTCGATCACTGGCAGTGGTATCAATGGGGCTGACAAACGACACATGATTGACAGTAATTGGCAATATCTGTCCCCATCTTGGGCCAATAAAAGTTGTCAGGTGAGCTTTAGTAGTCCAAGGTGTCCGGCCAGAGGAATTTCATGAGCAATTCTCAATAACTTCCCTGACCGGACACCTCCCAGTCCCAAGGTTCTGTAGTGTCAGTGGGGAGAGTCTACAGTCTTCCCTGCTCCCAGGATATTCTCTGTCAAAAGCAGAAGGGGCTTGGTCTGCAAGGCATCGGGGCTTCTCCAGACTGACATCTGTCCGCTGGGCCTCCTGGAAGCTCTGACTGCAGCCCCGGCCTAGTGTGACGGCCAGGCCCTGGTCTGAAGCTGAGTCTTCTGGGTCAGTTACCAGGGGCCTCGGTGGGTCTGCCATGTGAGGAGGCTCTGGAGCCACAGTGTGGCCCTCCGGTTCAGGCAGTTCTGTCTGAGCCTCATCCTCTAATCTCGGGTTGAGTCTGAGCCGCAGCCTGACTCCGGGTCACAGCGGCCACATACATGCACTCCTGTGCATTGGTACATTCTCCCTCCTCGCACGGGATCTCCGGTGGGTTGCTTTCTTCCACCTTCTCTGTGGCATTTACTTGTAAGGGAGGGATATAGTGGGACACCGTCCTCCCCAAGTCTGCGCCTAGCAGCACTTTGGTGGGAATAGCCTGTGATACTCCCACCTCAGTCCTTTCCCTGCTCCCCAGTCCAGGTACACGGGGCACAGCAGGGCGGACCCCTCCAATCACGGTTATTGCCAGTCTTTCCTGGTATGATGTCGGCAGGGGTTACCATTGAGTGACAGATGACAGTTCTCATTGGTCCCCACATCAGAGCCGGCCACAAAGAGGACAGAAGTTGGGGGCCCAGACGGCTTTGGGTGGTAGTTGGGCGTTTCTCCCTATCAGGGCAGACTGCGCTAACATGTCCCACTTTGTCACCTAAGCAATAGAAACGTACTGGAACCAATGCAATAAATGCATATTCCCAAATGAGGGATACCGTATATACTCGTGTATAAGCCGAGATTTTCAGCCTATTTTTTTGGGCTGAAAGTCCCCCTCTCGGCTTATACACGGGTCATACACCTGGGGTCGGCGGGGGAGGAGGAGCGGGGGTGTCAGAGATCATACTTACCTGTCCTGCCGCGGTCTCTGCAGCCTCGCTCGCTTCTCCACTGTCTCTCCCTGTCTTCATCGGTCACGTGGTACTGCTCATTAAACTCACGAATATGCGCATATTTATGAGTATAATGAGCGACACCACGTGACTGCTGAAGACAGGAAGGGAGACAGTGGAGAAGCAAGGCTGCAGAGACTGCGGCAGGATGGGTGAGTAGCGATATTCACCCATCCCCCGGTCCATCGCTGCTCACCGCTGTCTCTGCTGCAATCTGTTTCAGTGATGTTTAGGCAGCAGGGGGCGCAGTGACGTGGTTAGTCTGCGCCGACCCTCTGCTGGCTGAACAGTCACTGACACAAGAAGCGGCAGACAGCGGCGATGGATCCAGGAGAGGGGAGTATAGCATTTTTTTTTTTTTTTTTTTGCAGCATATGGGGGCATAATCTGTGGAGCAGTATATGGGGGCATAGTCTATGGGGCAGCATATGAGGGCATAGTCTATGGAGCAGCATATGGGGGCATAGCCTATGGAGCAGCATATGGGGCAGCAAATGGGGGCATGGTCTATTGGGCAGCATATGGGGGCATAGCCTATGGAGCAGCATATGGGGCAGCAAATGGGGGCATGGTCTATGGAGCAGCATATGGGGCATAGTCTATGGAGCAGCATATGGGGGCATAATCAGTGGAGCAGTATATGGGGGCATGGTCTATGGAGCAGCATATGAGGGCATAGTCTATGGGGCAGCATATGGGGGCATAGCCTATGGAGCAGCATATGGGGCAGCAAATGGGGGCATGGTCTATTGGGCAGCATATTGGGGCATATTCTATGGAGCAGCATATGGGGCATAGTCTATGGAGCAGTATATGGGGGCATAGTCTATGGAGCAGCATATGGGGCATAGTCTATGGGGCAGCATATGGGGGCATAGTCTATGGAGCAGCATATGGGGGCATAAACTGTGGAGCAGTATATGGGGGCATGGTCTATGGAGCAGCATATGAGGGCATAGTCTATGGGGCAGCATATGGGGGCATAGCCTATGGAGCAGCATATGGGGCAGTATATGGGGCATGGTCTATGGAGCAGCATATGGGGCATAGTCTATTGGGCAGCATATTGGGGCATGGTCTATGGGGCAGCATATGGGGGCATATTCTATGGAGCAGTATATGGGGACATAGTCTATGGAGCAGCATATGGGGGCATATTCTATGGAGCAGCATATGGTGGCATGGTCTATGGAGCAGCATATGGGGCATAGTCTATGGGGCAGCATATGGGGGGCATAAACTATGGAGCAGCATATGGGGCATATTCTATGGGGCAGCATATGGGGCATAGTCTCTGGGGCAGCATATGTTGGCATAGTTTATGGGGCAGCATATGGAGGCATAGTCTATGGGGCAGCATATGGGGGGCATATTATATGGAGCAGCATATGGGGGCATAGCCTATGGAGCAGCATATGGGGGCAGCAAATGGGGGCATGGTCTATGGAGCAGCATATGGGGGCATGGTCTATGGAGCAGCATATGGGGGCATATTCTATGGAGCAGTATATGGGGACATAGTCTATGGAGCAGCATATGGGGGCATATTCTATGGAGCAGCATATGGTGGCATGGTCTATGGAGCAGCATATGGGGCATAGTCTGGGGCAGCATATGGGGGGCATAAACTGTGGAGCAGCATATGGGGCATATTCTATGGGGCAGCATTTGGGGGCATAGTCTATGGGGCAGCATATGGGGGGCATATTATATGGAGCAGCATATGGGGGCATAGCCTATGGAGCAGCATATGGGGCAGTATATGGGGGCAGCAAATGGGGGCATGGTCTATGGAGCAGCATATGGGGCATAGTCTATGGGGCAGCATATGGGGGGCATAATCTATGGAGCAGCATATGGGGGCATAGTCTATAGGGCAGCATATGGGGGGCATAAACTTTGGAGCAGCATATGGGGCACAGTCTATGGAGCAGCATATGGGGCACAGTCTATGGGGCAGCATATGGGGGCATAGTCTGTGGGGTAGCATATGGGGGCATAGTTTATGGGGCAGCATATGGAGGCATAGTCTATGGGGCAGCATATGGGGGCATATTCTATGAAGCAGCATATGGGGCATAGTCTATGGAGCAGTATATGGGGGCATAGTCTATGGAGCAGCATATGGGGCAGCATAATGGGGGCATGGTCTATGGAGAAGCATATGGGGACATAATCTATGGAGCAGCATATGGAGGCATATTCTATGGAGCAGTATATGGGGGCATAGTCTATGGGGCAGTATATGGGGGCAGCATATGGGGGTATGGTCTATGGAGCAGCATATGGGGCATAGTCTATGGGGCAGCATATTGGGGCATGGTCTATGGAGCAGCAAATGGGGGCATAATCTATGGAGCAGCATATGGGGGCATAGTCTATGGGGCAGCATATGAGGGGCATATTCTATGGAGCAGCATATGGGGCATAATCTATGGAGCAGCATATGGGGGCATAGTCTATGGAGCAGCATATAGAATCATAGAATCGTAAAGTTGGAAGGGACCTCCTGGGCCATCTGGTCCAACCCCCTGCTCAAAGGAGGATTCTCTAAATCATCCCAGTCAGATGTCTGTCCAGCCTCTGTTTGAAGACTTCCATTGAAGGAGAACTCACCACTTCTCGTGGCAGCCTGTTCCACTCATTGATCACTCTAACTGTCAAAAAGTTTTTTCTAATATCTAATCTGTGTCTCCTCCTATTCAGTTTCATCCCATTGCTTCTAGTCTTTCCTTGTGCAAATGAGAATAAAGTTGATCCTTCTGCAATGTGACAGCCCTTTAGATATTTGTAGACAGCTATTAAGTCTCCTCTCAGTCTTCTCTTCTGCAAACTAAACATTCCCAAATCCTGCAGCCTTCCTCATAAGACAGGGTTTGCAGACCGGTCACCATTCTGGTCGCTCTTTTCTGAACTTGCTCCAGTTTGTTGATGTCTTTTTTAAAATGTGGTGCCCAAAACTGGACACAATATTCCAAATGAGGTCTGACCAAAGAGGAGTAGAGGGAAATAATGACTTCACGTGATCTAGACTGTATGCTTCTGTTAATACATCCTAGAATTGCATTTGCCTTTTTTGCTGCTGCATCACACTGTTGACTCATGTTCAGTCTGTGATCTATTAGTATACCCAAGTCTTTTTCACATGTGCTGTTGCTTAGGCCTATTCCTCCCATTCTGTATATGCTTTTTTCATTTTTATTGCCCAGATGTAGTACTTTGCATTTTTCCCTGTTTAAAACCATTCTGTTAGTTGCTGCCCACTTCTCCAGTTTATTTATATCTTTTTGAATCCTCTCTCTCTCTTCTCTAGTATTAGCTATCCCTCCTAGCTTTGTGTAATCAGCAAATTTAATCAGTTTACCCTCAATTCCTTCATCTAAATCGTTGATAAAGATGTTGAACAATACAGGGCCCAGGACAGAGCCCTGTGGTACCCCACTTGAGACATTCTTCCAACTGGATGTGCAGCCATTTACGACCACTCTTTGGGTCCGATCACTAAGCCAGTTATGAATCCACCTAACAGTTGCCTTGTCCATTCCATACTTAGTCATTTTCTCAATAAGGATTGTATGAGATACTTTGTCAAATGCTTTGCTGAAGTCAAGATATACTATATCTACAGCATTTCCTTGATCCACCCAATCAGTGATACCGTCATAGAAGGAAATTAAGTTAGTCTTATGACTTATTAGTTACAAACCCATGCTGACTCTGTTTAATCACTTCATTCTTATCCAGGTACTGACATACATGTTGTTTAATAATTTGTTCAAAGATCTTTCCTGGTATAGAAGTCAGACTCACCGGCCTATAGTTGCCTGGGTCCACCTTCTTCCCCTTTTTGAAGATAGGAACAACATTTGCTCTTCTCCAGTCTTCTGGGACTTCTCCTGTTCTCCAAGAATTTTCAAAGATTATGGAGAAAGTTTCAAAAATTTCTTCTGCTATCTCCTTCAGTACTCTGGGGTGTAATTCATCTGGACCTGGAGACTTGAATTCATTTAGTTTAGCTAAGTGTTTCCTCACTATCTTTCTGTTTATAGATATCCTGGATTCTTCTATTCCCTTAATAGGACAGTGAAGAACAGTTGATGTTGCATTTCCTTTCTGAGAGAAAACAGATGCAAAATAGGAATTTAAAAGTTCGGCCTTCTCAACATCCTGTCTTACCAGTTCATCATTTTCATCCTGTAAAAATCCTATAGCATCTTTGACTTTTCTTTTACTTTTGACATATCCCCAAAATCCTTTATTATTGCTTTTGACATCTCTTGCAAGCCTCAATTCATTGTCAGCTTTAGCTAATCTGATTTGTGCCCTGCAGGTTCTGCAGACAGCATTATATTCTTCTTTAGATATGCCTCCCTCTTTCCATTTTATAAACATTTATTTCTTCCTTTTTAGCATGTGCTTAAGTTCTGTGTTCATCCATCCTGGTTTCCTTAAATGCTTCCTATTCTTCCCTCTTTTCGGAATTGTTAACAACTGTGCTTTGAGAATTTCATTTTTCAAGATTTCCCATCCTTCCTGGACATTTTTGTCTTTAAGGATATCCAGCCATTGGATCCCTCCAATTCTCTTTCTGAATCCCTTAAAATCTGCCTTTCTGAAATCTAACCTTGACGTCTGAGTCTTCACAGGTCTTCCGCCTCTAGTTATCCAACATTCTAAAATAGCATGGTCGCTACCTCCTAGGGTCCCAGCCACTTTTACCTCCTCAACCATTTCCTCCCTGTTTATAAGGATTAGATCCAAGGTAGCAGTTCCCCTTGTTTTCTCCCCTACCTTTTGGAAGATAAAGTTGTCAGCAAGAGAGGATAAGAATTTCCTTGACCTGTTAGTTTTGCCTGAGAGAGATTCCCAACAAATGTCTGGATAGTTGAAATCTCCCATGACAACTATGTCATATTTTTTGGAGAACTTGGCCATTTGATGCATAAAGAGTTCATCCATATCTTCAGCTTGCACAGGCGGCCTGTAGTAAATGCCTACAATGGTGTCCTTTCCATTGTTCTGTCCTTGTATTCTTACCCAAACAGTTTCCACAGAACTCCCAGTCTCTGAAGCTTCAATCTCTGTGCAGATATACGCGTTTCTAACATACAATGCGACACCTCCTCGTTTATCAAGTCTGTTTCTTGCAAATAAGTTGTATCCTTCTATGGGGCATATTCTATGGGGCAGCATATGGGGGCATGGTCTATGGAGCAGCATATGGGGGCATAGTCTATGGAGCAGCATATGGGGGCATAGTCTATGGAGCAGCATATGGGGGCATAATCTATGGGGCAGCATATGGGGGCATAGTCTATGGGGCAGTATATGGGGGCAGCATATGGTGGCATGGTCTATGGAGCAGCATATGGGGCATAGTCTATGGGGCAGCATATGGGGGCATGGTCTATGGGGCAGCATATGGGGGGCATATTCTATGGAGCAGCATATGGGGCATAGTTTATGGAGCAGCATATGGGGCATAGTCTATGGAGCAGCATATGGGGGCATAATCTAAGGAGCAGCATATGGGGGCATAGTCTATGGGGCAGCATATGGGGGCCATAAACTATGGAGCAGCATATGGGGCATATTCTGTGGGGCAGCATATGGGGGCATAGTGTATGGGGCAGCATATGGGGGCATAGTGTATGGGGCAGCATATGGGGGGCATATTCTATGGAGCAGCATATGGGGCAGCATATGGGGGCATGGTCTATGGAGCAGCATATGGGGCATAGTCTATGGGGCAGCATATGGGGGGCATAAACTATGGAGCAGCATATGGAGCATATTCTATGGGGCACTATATGGGGGCATAGTCTGGGGCAGTATATGGGGGCAGCATATGGTGGCATGGTCTATGGGGCATAGTCTATGGGGCAGCATATGGGGGCATGGTCTATGGGGCAGCATATGGGGCATATTCTATGGAGCAGCATATGGGGCATAGTCTATGGAGCAGCAAATGGGGGCATAGTCTATGGAGCAGTATATGGGGGGCATAAACTATGGAGCAGCATATGGGGCATAGTCTATGGATTCCACCCTCGGCTTATACACGAGTCAATAAGTGTTCCCGGTTTTTGTGGCAATATATGGGGGTCGGCTTATACACGAGTATATACATACTCTCAATTCAACTATATAGAATACATCAGAACCATGGAGAGTTCTAGCATCCTAATGAAGAGTATGGATCTACCCTAAGGTGCATTGTCAATGAAGAAAAGATTGCCTATCTCAAAAAGTGCAAAATGTCTTTATTTAATCACAATTAATACACACCAACAAGACGGTGCTAATATTATTCTCCATACACATATTAAATAAAAAGAATGGACAGGTGGGCAGCAATGCAACCATGAAGCAAAGGGAGGCATGCGCTGTGAAACCTAGGGGGACACACCGCTTAATGTATAATGTCCTTCCTAATAGTACAAGTCACAATAGATATCAAAATCTACATGTGCCAGAGTTCTCCCACACTGATCCCATCCTGTTAGCCACATAGCAGTCAGCAATCCTTGCAGCCTGATCCGCAGTTCGTGGCTCCCGATCACACACAAATTGTCGTACATCCGTGGGGCAGATATGAAGACATTGATCCTTGACCATAAGATCCGTTAAGTTCTCAAAACTGTTAACAGAGAGTCCCCTGATCCATTGGTGGAATGTGGTCCTCAAGGTGCTCACAATACCTGCGTAGCTGTCAGTTGATCCACGTTGTAGGTTCCGGAACTTTCTCCGGTACACTTCTGGGGTTAGGTTGTACTTCTTGATCAGCGCCTCTTTTATGGCCTCATAGTTCCCATGTAGCTCTGGCGGGAGGCCAGCAAAAACTTCCAGGGCTTTGTCTCTCAGCCTTGGAGTTAGATACTGCGCCCACTGCTCACTGGGTAGATGGTATTGCCTGCTGGTTTTTTCAAACCCCCGAAGGAAAGTATCTATGTGAGTGTCCTTCTCCATCACAGGGAGGTTTACCAAACGTGGTCTCCTTGGATTTATGACTTGGGAGGGTGGTCAGCTGAGGGATGTTACCCCTCTCTATTTGAATCATCTGAAGTTTGAATGCTCAGCCTGGCGTTCTGCAGCCTCTCTCTCCTCCTGGCGTTCTGCAGCCTCTCTCTCCACCTGGCGTTCTGCGGCCTCTCTCTCCTCCTGGCGTTCTGCAGCCTCTCTCTCCACCTGGCGTTCTGCGGCCTCTCTCCTCCTGGCGTTCTGCGGCCTCTCTCCTCCTGGCGTTCTGCGGCCTCTCCTCCTGGCGTTCTGCAGCCTCTCTCTCCTCCTGGCGTTCTGCAGCCTCTCTCTCCTCCTGGCGTTCTGCAGCCTCTCTCTCCACCTGGTGTTCTGCGGCCTCTCTCTCCTCCTGGCGTTCTGCAGCCTCTCTCTCCACCTGGCGTTCTGCGGCCTCTCTCTCCTCCTGGCGTTCTGCAGCCTCTCTCTCCACCTGGCGTTCTGCGGCCTCTCTCTCCTCCTGGCGTTCTGCGGCCTCTCTCCTCCTGGCGTTCTGCGGCCTCTCTCTCCTCTCGGCGTTCTGCAGCCTCTCTCTCCTCTCGGCGTTCTGCAGCCTCTCTCTCCTCCTGGCGTTCTGCAGCCTCTCTCTCCTCCTGGCGTTCTGCAGCCTCTCTCTCCACCTGGCGTTCTGCGGCCTCTCTCTCCTCCTGGCGTTCTGCAGCCTCTCTCTCCACCTGGCGTTCTGCGGCCTCTCTCTCCTCCTGGCGTTCTGCGGCCTCTCTCCTCCTGGCGTTCTGCGGCCTCTCTCTCCTCCTGGCGTTCTGCAGCCTCTCTCTCCTCCTGGCGTTCTGCAGCCTCTCTCTCCTCCTGGCGTTCTGCGGCCTCTCTCTCCACCTGGCGTTCTGCGGCCTATCTCTCCTCCTGGCGTTCTGCAGCCTCTCTCTCCTCCTGGCGTTCTGCGGCCTCTCTCTCCTGGCGTTCTGCGGCCTCTCTCTCCTCCTGGCGTTCTGCAGCCTCTCTCTCCTCCTGGCGTTCTGCAGCCTCTCCTCCTGGCGTTCTGCAGCCTCTCTCTCCTCCAGGCGTTCTGCGGCCTCTCTCTCCTCCTGGCGTTCTGCGGCCTCTCTCTCCTCCAGGCGTTCTGCAGCTTCTATCTCCTCCTGGCGTTCTGCGGCCTCTCTCTCCTCCTGGCGTTCTGCGGCCTCTCTCTCCTCCTGGCGTTCTGCAGCCTCTCTCTCCTCCTGGCGTTCTGCAGCCGCTCTCTCCTCCTGGCGTTCTGCAGCCTCTCTCTCCTCCTGGCGTTCTGCGGCCTCTCTCTCCTCCTGGCGTTCTGCAGCCTCTCTCTCCTCCTGGCGTTCTGCAGCCTCTCCTCCTGGCGTTCTGCAGCCTCTCTCTCCTCCAGGCGTTCTGCGGCCTCTCTCTCCTCCTGGCGTTCTGCGGCCTCTCTCTCCTCCAGGCGTTCTGCAGCTTCTATCTCCTCCTGGCGTTCTGCGGCCTCTCTCTCCTCCTGGCGTTCTGCAGCCTCTCTCTCCTCCTGGCGTTCTGCGGCCTCTCTCTCCTCCTGGCGTTCTGCAGCCGCTCTCTCCTGGCGTTCTGCGGCCTCTCTCTCCTCCTGGCGTTCTGCAGCCTCTCTCTCCTCCTGGCGTTCTGCGGCTTCTCTCTCCTCCTGGCGTTCTGCGGCCTCTCTCTCCTCCTGGCGTTCTGCGGCCTCTCTCTCCTCCTGGCGTTCTGCGGCCTCTCTCTCCTCCTGGCGTTCTGCAGCCTCTCTCTCCTCCTGGCGTTCTGCAGCCTCTCTCTCCTCCTGGCGTTCTGCGGCCTCTCTCTCCTGGCGTTCTGC
Organism: Dendrobates tinctorius; assembly: GCF_039654945.1. NCBI lineage: Eukaryota > Metazoa > Chordata > Amphibia > Anura > Dendrobatidae > Dendrobates > Dendrobates tinctorius. The sequence goes on from NW_027361670.1 coordinate 651,934, forward strand.
GGCCTCTCTCTCCTCCTGGCGTTCTGCGGCCTCTCTCTCCTCCTGGCGTTCTGCGGCTTCTCTCTCCTCCTGGCGTTCTGCAGCCTCTCCTCCTGGCGTTCTGCGGCCTCTCTCTCCTCCTGGCGTTCTGCAGCCTCTCTCTCCTCCTGGCGTTCTGCGGCCTCTCTCTCCTCCTGGCGTTCTGCGGCCTCTCTCTCCTCCTGGCGTTCTGCGGCTTCTCTCTCCTCCTGGCGTTCTGCAGCCTCTCTCTCCTCCTGGCGTTCTGCGGCCTCTCCTCCTGGCGTTCTGCGGCCTCTCTCTCCTCCTGGCGTTCTGCGGCTTCTCTCTCCTCCTGGCGTTCTGCAGCCTCTCTCTCCTCCTGGCGTTCTGCGGCCTCTCTCTCCTCCTGGCGTTCTGCGGCTTCTCTCTCCTCCTGGCGTTCTGCAGCCTCTCTCTCCTCCTGGCGTTCTGCGGCCTCTCCTCCTGGCGTTCTGCGGCCTCTCTCTCCTCCTGGCGTTCTGCGGCCTCTCTCCTGGCGTTCTGCAGCCTCTCTCTCCTCCTGGCGTTCTGCAGCCTCTCTCTCCTGGCGTTCTGCAGCCTCTCTCTCCTCCTGGCGTTCTGCGGCTTCTCTCTCCTCCTGGCGTTCTGCGGCCTCTCTCTCCTCCTGGCGTTCTGCGGCCTCTCTCTCCTCCTGGCGTTCTGCGGCCTCTCTCTCCTCCTGGCGTTCTGCGGCCTCTCTCTCCTGGCGTTCTGCGGCCTCTCTCTCCTCCTGGCGTTCTGCGGCCTCTCTCTCCTCCTGGCGTTCTGCGGCCTCTCTCTCCTGGCGTTCTGCGGCCTCTCTCTCCTCCTGGCGTTCTGCGGCCTCTCTCTCCTCCTGGCGTTCTGCGGCCTCTCTCTCCTCCTGGCGTTCTGCAGCCTCTCTCTCCTCCTGGCGTTCTGCAGCCTCTCTCTCCTCCTGGCGTTCTGCGGCCTCTCTCTCCTGGCGTTCTGTGGCCTCTCTCTCCTCCTGGCGTTCTGCGGCCTCTCTCTCCTCCTGGCGTTCTGCGGCTTCTCTCTCCTCCTGGCGTTCTGCGGCCTCTCTCTCCTGGCGTTCTGCAGCCGCTCTCTCCTCCTGGCGTTCTGCGGCCTCTCTCTCCTCCTGGCGTTCTGCAGCCTCTCTCTCCTGGCGTTCTGCAGCCTCTCTCTCCTCCTGGCGTTCTGCGGCTTCTCTCTCCTCCTGGCGTTCTGCGGCCTCTCTCTCCTCCTGGCGTTCTGCGGCCTCTCTCTCCTCCTGGCGTTCTGCGGCCTCTCTCTCCTCCTGGCGTTCTGCGGCCTCTCTCTCCTCCTGGCGTTCTGCAGCCTCTCCTCCTGGCGTTCTGCGGCCTCTCTCTCCTCCTGGCGTTCTGCAGCCTCTCTCTCCTCCTGGCGTTCTTCGGCCTCTCTCTCCTCCTGGCGTTCTGCGGCCTCTCTCTCCTCCTGGCGTTCTGCGGCTTCTCTCTCCTCCTGGCGTTCTGCAGCCTCTCTCTCCTCCTGGCGTTCTGCGGCCTCTCCTCCTGGCGTTCTGCGGCCTCTCTCTCCTCCTGGCGTTCTGCGGCCTCTCTCCTCCTGGCGTTCTGCGGCCTCTCGCTCCTCCTGGCGTTCTGCAGCCTCTCTCTCCTCCTGGCGTTCTGCAGCCTCTCTCTCCTCCTGGCGTTCTGCGGCCTCTCCTCCTGGCGTTCTGCAGCCTCTCTCTCCTCCTGGCGTTCTGCAGCCTCTCTCTCCTCCTGGCGTTCTGCGGCCTCTCCTCCTGGCGTTCTGCAGCCTCTCTCTCCTCCTGGCGTTCTGCGGCCTCTCCTCCTGGCGTTCTGCAGCCTCTCTCTCCTCCTGGCGTTCTGCGGCCTCTCTCTCCTCCTGGCCTTCTGCAGCCTCTCTCTCCTCCTGGCGTTCTGCGGCCTCTCTCTCCTCCTGGCGTTCTGCGGCCTCTCTCTCCTCCTGGCGTTCTGCAGCCTCTCTCTCCTCCTGGCGTTCTGCGGCCTCTCTCTCCTCCTGGCGTTCTGCGGCCTCTCTCTCCTCCTGGCGTTCTGCAGCCTCTCTCTCTTCCTGGCGTTCTGCAGCCTCTCTCTCCTCCTGGCGTTCTGAGGCCTCTCTCTCCTCCTGGCGTTCTGCAGCCTCTCTCTCCTCCTGGCGTTCTGCAGCCTTTCGCTCATCCCGGTCCCGGCGTTCTGCAGCCTGTCGGTACTGTAGAATAAGCTGCAGGCGCAGATTGGTGTCACTTGTTCCCAGCTGTTGTAAGACCATTTGTAGAGTCCATAGGCTCCACAGCACTGGCATGACTGGCACCTCCATCAGGTATCTCCGGTGCAAGAGCTGGCATTGCTAGGTCTCTCAGAGGTGGACTCTCTCCTTGACCAGATGCTTCAGTATTTTGCTCTATGTCCTGCTCGACCAAGGTGCGTATCAGCAGTTCCTTGGGTTTGTCGGCTGCCTCTATTCCTCTCTGCTCACAGAGGTCAGTCAGAGCCTCTCTGCTCTGCTTCTTGTACAGGGCTGCCATAGCGATGAACATCCTTTGCCAAATAAAAGAAAAACGGGGAAGGGAAACTGTTTGCAAGTATGTCTAAGAAACGTTCTTAGAACGTTTACAACGTTCAGACTTATAGAAAAAAAACAGTGCTCACAATAAAAGGATAAAAGAATATGGAAATAAAAAGTGACATACAAATATGCAAAACAGTTATAAAAACAAAAGGGAGAAACTTACAGAAATATCTAAACTTTGCAGTCTGGTATTCTGAAAATGGCTGCCCCTCAAACTGTGAACAACTTTCTTTGTGTCGGTCCTAATTTATAGGTTTAGCCTGGAGATCAGATTTCTAGACCAGCCTCTCATGTTAATACTCTAATTCCTGGATTGTAACTGGACCATGGCGACTTTACCAATGAATACATTATTTTTCTAAAGGTTCTTGTCTTAGCTTTTCTTTCCCATAGTAAATAGAAATTGTCAGGCTGCGAATAGTCTGGTGGAAAGACGCCGCATGTGCTTGTACGCAGGGAAGCCGTGGATGACGGTGCACACTTAGTGGGCATTGGATTTCATGAAATCCCATCCACTATGCTGTAACATGTGGCCGCTGCAGGTTGGACGCTGCGGATGTACGCAGCGTCCAACCCACAGTGTTTACTGACCGTGGGAACATACAGCTGATAACACAGGATCCACCATTCTCAATAGATGATGTCACAGCTCACCTCCTCCTCCTGTACAATGACCGATAACACCTCTAACATCGCAGCTGCCACTTTGCCAGCATGAAATCCACCTAATACAGTATATGAAGCGATGTCGTGTATCACATGACTCATCCAGCAAACATGGCAGGTGAAGTCGTACCTGAGACGCGCCCGGATTCAGAGCTTTTCTTAGAGCAGAACTATAATTAGCACACAGTCATCAGGAGCCCGAATCCCGTCTGACATCACCAGGCTGACCTGGTGCAATGCTTCTAATTAACCCGGGAACTAAGTGGGATTGTGAGCAATTTAACCTTCAGGTTTACCTTTATTAGGGTAGAGGTCTGACCTGGAGGGTTTATTCTTGGAGTGGTGTTTGTAGCCTCAGCGTTGAATTTCTCCTGAATTGTTGCAGCTTTATGGCTGACATTTTACAGTTAAAATTAAATAATTTTTCTCCAAAATGTTCCTCCCCGTGGTCCTAAGGAAGCACTCTGGGGTATGGTGTCCTACTCAACATGAGACAGATCAGTCAGTTCTTCCCTTTGTCCTCAAGTGGCACTCTGTGGTGTAGTGTCCTACCAATCATGAGACAGAACAGTCAGTTCTTCCCATTGTCCTCAGGAAGCACTCTGGGGTATGGTGTCCTACCCAACAAGAGACAGAACAGTCAGTTCTTCTCATGGTCCTCAGCCAGCACTCTGGGGTATGATGTTCTACCCAACATGAGACAGAACAGTCAGTTCTTCTCATGGTCCTCCGCCAGCTCTCTGGGGTATGGTATTCTACCCAAAATGAGACAGAACAGTCGGTTCTTCCCATAGTCCTCAGGTGGCACTCTGGGGTATGGTGTACTACCCAACATGAGACAGAACAGTCAGTTCTTCTCATGGTCCTCAGGTGGCACTCTGGGGTATGGTGTACTACCCAACATGAGACAGAACAGTCAGTTCTTCTCATGGTCCTCAGCCAGCACTCTGGGGTATGGTGTTCTACCCAACATGAGACAGAACTGTCAGTTCTTCTCATGGTCCTCAGCCAGCTCTCTGGGGTATGGTGTTCTACCCAACATGAGACAGAACAGTCAGTTCTTCTCATGGTCCTCAGGCAGCTCTCTGGGGTATGGAGTCCTACCCAACATGAGACAGAACAGTCAGTTCTTCTCATGGTCCTCAGGCAGCACTCTGGGGTATGGAGTCCTACCCAACATGAGACAGAACAGTCAGTTCTTCTCATGGTCCTCAGGCAGCACTCTGGGGTATGGTGTACTACCCAACATGAGACAGAACAGTCAGTTCTTCTCATGGTCCTCAGGCAGCTCTCTGGGGTATGGTGTTCTACCCAACATGAGACAGAACAGTCAGTTCTTCTCATGGTCCTCAGGCAGCACTCTGGGGTATGGAGTCCTACCCAACATGAGACAGAACAGTCAGTTCTTCTCATGGTCCTCAGGCAGCACTCTGGGGTATGGTGTACTACCCAACATGAGACAGAACAGTCAGTTCTTCTCATGGTCCTCAGCCAGCTCTCTGGGGTATGGTGTTCTACCCAACATGAGACAGAAGAGTCAGTTCTTCTCATGGTCCTCAGCCAGCTCTCTGGGGTATGGTGTACTACCCAACATGAGACAGATCAGTCAGTTCTTCCCATAGTCCTCAGGTGGCACTCTGGGGTATAGTGTCCTACCCAACATGAGACAGAACAGTCAGTTCTTCTCATGGTCCTCAGCCAGCTCTCTGGGGTATGGTGTTCTACCCAACATGAGACAGAAGAGTCAGTTCTTCTCATGGTCCTCAGCCAGCTCTCTGGGGTATGGTGTACTACCCAACATGAGACAGATCAGTCAGTTCGTCCCATAGTCCTCAGGTGGCACTCTGGGGTATAGTGTCCTACCCAACATGAGACAGAACAGTCAGTTCTTCCCATAGTCCTCAGCCAGCGCTCTGGGGTATGGTGTCCTACCCAACATGAGACAGAACAGTCAGTTCTTCCCTTTGTCCCCAAGTGGCACTCTGGGGTATAGTGTCCTACCAATCATGAGACAGAACAGTCAGTTCTTCCCATGGTCCTCAGGCAGCACTCTGGGGTATGGTGTACTACTCAACATGAGAAAGAACAGTCAGTTCTTCCCATGGTCCTCAGGCAGCACTCTGGGTTATGGTGTACTACCCAACATGAGAAAGAACAGTCAGTTCTTCTCATGGTCCTCAGCCAGCTCTCTGGGGTATGGTGTCCTACCCAACATGAGACAGAACAGTCAGTTCTGCCCATTGTCCTCAGCCAGCACTCTGGGGTATGGTGTCCTACCCATCATGAGACAGATCAGTCAATTCTTCCCATTGTCCCCAAGTGGCACTCTGGGGTATAGTGTCCTACCAATCATGAGACAGAACAGTCAGTTCTTCCCATGGTCCTCAGCCAGCACTCTGGGGTATGGTGTACTACTCAACATGAGAAAGAACAGTCAGTTATTCCCATAGTCCTCAGGTGGCACTCTGGGGTATGGTGTACTACCCAACAAGAGAAAGAACAGTCAGTTCTTCCCATAGTCCTCAGACAGCACTCTGAGTTATAGTGTCCTACCCAACATGAGACAGAACAGTCAGTTCTTCCAATGGTCCTCAGCCAGCTCTCTGGGGTATGGTGTACTACCCAACATGAGAAAGAACAGTCAGTTCTTCCCATAGTTCTCAGGTGGCACTCTGGGGTATGGTGTACTACCCAACATGAGAAAGAACAGTCAGTTCTTCCCATGGTCCTCAGGCAGCACTCTGGGGTATGGTGTCCTACCCAGCATGAGACAGAACAGTAAGTTTTTCCCATGGTCCTCAGGCAGCACTATTGTTGTGAGCTCATTTTCTCGTTCACCTTTGATGTCCGATGAACTCCCTCTGCTGGTGAAAGGAGGTGGTGAAACTGATTTGGATGGGAGAAAGCTGTCACCTGAACAGGTGGATTGCGATTGGAAATCTGGAATCTCTGAGTGGATATAAGGCAGCCGACGCCCTGTAGGGTTGCTGGTGATTTCTCTGCTCTGAGCTCTGGCCTCCAGTTCAGTTCCTGTCTTCTAAAGCTAAGTTTTGCTCTGTTATTGTTCCATGAGATTTTGTCTGATTTGCTTAGCTTTGTGTTCTGCCAGCCCCGGCTGGGGCTCTGCTGAATTTCCATTTTTTGTCCCTGATCGGTTAAATCTCTTTTGCTCTGTCTTCAGAATATATCGGAGTGCTGATATAGGGATTTTGAAGTCTAGTGACTTCAGGGCCATTTTTCCTATCAGACGTGTTGGGACATTTTTGGTAGGGTTTTTGCGGATTGCAGCCAGCATCTTTTCTGTCCTTTCCTATCTAGTTAGTTGGGCCCCATCGTTTGCTCTGCCTATCTTTCTGTCTGTGTTTGTGTTTTCATCTGTTTTCACCGACAATACATGTTGGGGGATGTCTATGGCTTTGGGGTCTGCTCTGGGGCAGTTTAGATTTTCCCTTTCTTTAGGCTTATTTAGTTCTCCGGCTGTGAAGAGGCGTCTAGGACCACCGTAGGAACGCTCCATGGCTACTGTTAGTTGTTGTGAATAGGATCAGATCAGGGGTCTGCAATCCGCTAGCTACCAAGCTCTCCGGTTTTCTGGACTTAGCTTGCATTTTTGTTTTTTCCTCCTCCGGTGACTCATTCATAACAGAATCACCAGCCTTCTAGGGTACTCAATAGCAGGAGAGAATTGTTAAAAAAAAAAAAAAAAAAGGAAAAAAAGTGTCATTTTAATGTATATTTTTTCCTCTTTTTCTCTGGGGCCGTAGGAGAAATTTTTTCTTAATGGAGATTAAGCAATTATCTGATTGTGTGGAGCAGCTGCTGCTGAAGTGCAGGGAATTTCCACCTACCTCATTCAGTCACATGCTGCTGAACCAAAGATTCCTGCTCCTGATGTGTTTTTTGGGGATCGGTCTAAATTTTTGAATTTTAAGAATAATTGTAAATTATTTCTTGCCTTGAAGCCTAACTCACCGGGGAGCTCTGCGCAGCAGGTTAAAATTGTCATCTCTTTGCTGCGCGGCGATCCCCAGGATTGGGCGTTTTCTTTGACACCTGAAGATCCTATTCTAACTAATGTGAACGCATTTTTTCAAGCCTTGGGGTTGTTGTATGATGAACCTAATGCTATTGATCAAGCTGAAAAAGCCCTGTTGGCATTGAGCCAGGGTCGGGATTCTGCAGAGTTGTGCTGTCAAAAATTCTGAAAGTGGGCGGTCCTTACTACCTGGAATGATGATGCCTTGGCTGCTCTCTTTCGGAAGGGTTTGTCAGAAACTGTAAGAAATACTAAGGTGGGATTTCCCTTTTCCATCTGGTCTTGACGATTCTATGTCATTAGCCATTCAGGTGGATCGGCGTTAGCGTGAACGTAAAATTACACGAGAAATGTTGCCACCTGTTGAACAAATGTCTGAACCTATGCAATGTGATAGAGTTTTGTCTAGGGCGCAACGTCAGGAGTTTAGAAGGCGTAATAAGCTGTGTTTTTTCTGTGGAGACGTCTCTCATATGATTTCTGTCTTCCCTAAACGAGATAAACGTTTTGCACACACATTTGCTGTGGGTGGTGTTCAACCTAAGTTTCTTCTGGCAATTACTCTGATCTGCTCCCTGTCCACATTTTATTTATAGTGTATTGACTATCGTTCCCTTAACAAGATGACGGTTAACTATCAGTATCCGTTACCTCTGATTTCTGATTTATTATCCAGAGTTAAGAGTGCCTGCTGGTTTACTAAGCTTGACCTCGGGGGCGTATAGCGAGTAGCACATCCGGAGGAAGACAAAGCAGGACGCGTGCAAGGAGCACGACAGGGTACAGAATGAGGCAGCAGTCGTGCCAGGAGGTGTAACAGAACACAGGAATAGAGTGAATGCCAGGAGTCACAACTGAGCATGAAGCAACAAGGGTTGAAAGCAAGTGCTAGGAGCACCACAGAATAGCAGGCAGAGCAGAGGACCTGAGAACAGCGCACAGCCAGGCTGGGACCCAGCTGACCCAGCCAGGAAGCACAACAATAATCAGGCACCTCCCCTAGGGGGAGGTCGTCTGATATAGCACATGACTACTACTGGTTCCGGGTCAGGACCTCCATTACCATAAAGAGGACCGAGCCCTATACAGCACTGACAGGAGCGTGCAAACGCAAACTTGACATGGAGGAGGAGACCCAGGGACGAGAGCTGCGCATGCGCACCCGACGGGGACCCCCGAGGGACCGCCGTACCGAAGGAAGTGACGTCGGGGTCGAAGCCCCGCCTCCTGGTGAGCGTGGCATAACACGGTCTAAACCCTGTTCTCGTTCTAGTGGGTTGCTGATGCCCCTGCCGGTGCCCAAGAGGCCATGGACCCATTTCTAAATGGATTTTATTTCTGATCTTCCTGTCTCTCAGAGAATGACTGACTGTTATCTGGGTGATTTGTGATAGATTCTCTAAGATGGTCCATCTTGTACCACTCCCAAAGTTGCCATCTTCTGCTGAGTTGGTGCCCTTGTTTTTATAACAGGTGGTTCGGTTACACGGGATTCCTGAGAACATTGTGTCCGATAGAGGGGTCCAGTTTGTTTCCAGATTCTGGAAAGCCTTTTGTTCCAATCTGGGAATTCAGTTGTCCTTCTCCTCCGCGTTTCATCCCCAGACCAATGGACAGACTGAGAGAACAAACCAGACCTTGGAGTCTTATTTGAGATGTTTTATATCTGCTGATCAGGATGATTGGGTCTCATTTTTGCCCTTGGCCGAATTTGCGCTGAACAATAGAGCTAGTTCTGCCACTTTGATGTCACCATTTTTCTGTAATTTTGGGTTTCATCCTCGATTCTCTTCAGGACAAGTGGAATCTTCGTCCTGCCCAGGTGTGGACACTGTGGTTGTGAGAATGCAGCAGATATGGGACCAAGTGGTGGATAAGTTGTCACTCTCTCAGGAAAAGGCCCAGCGATTTTCCAACCGGCGTAGGACCATTGGTCCCCGGCTTAAAGTGGGTGATATGGTTTGGTTGTTGTCTAAGAATATTCCTATGAAGGTTGCATCTCCAAAATTTAAGCCAAGATTTATTGGACCTTATAAGATTTTGGAGATTCTTAATCCTGTTTCTTTTCGGTTGGATCTTCCAGTTACGTTCAAAATCCATAACGTATTTCACAAGTCACTGTTGAAGAGGTTTGTTGAGCCAGTAGTTCCTGTGGCGGCTCCTCCTGACCCTGTTTTGGTTAAAGGCAATGTGGAATATGAGGTAGAGAAAATATTGGATTCTCGCTTGGTCAGACGGGGACTCCAGTATTTGGTCAAATGGAAGGGTTATGGCCAGGAGGATAATTCTTGGGTCTCTGCTTCGGATATTCATGCCGACAGATTGGTTCGTGCTTTTCACCGGGCCCATCCTGATCGGCCTGGTGGCGTGGATGAGGGCTCGGTGACCCCTCCTCAAGGGGGAGGTACTGTTGTGAGCTCATTTTATGCTCCACCAGCTGGGAGTTCTCCTTCCGTTCTCCCTCTGGTAGTGACAGGAGGTAGTGAGGTTAGTTTAATTGGTAATGGTCTGCCACCTGACGAGGAGGATAGTGATTGGATCTCTGGAGTATCAGACTGGATATAAGACAGCCAATGCCCTATCCTGTTGCTGGTGATTCAGTCTGTTTCTCAGGTCTTGTACTTCAGCTCTGCTCCAGTCATCTCAAGTTAAGTTTGTTTTTTGCTAATGTTCACACTTGCTCTTGTTGGTCAACTCAGTTTTTGTGTGGTCAGCCAGCCCGGCTGGGCTGTGCTGAATTTCCACTCTTATTTATCTGTATTTGCAAATTTGCCTTTTTGTCCTTTATTAGATTGGCCTCTTTTTGCTCTGTCTCAGACTATTCCAGAGTGCTGATATAGTGGGAGAAGTCTAGTGACTTCAGGGTTAATTTTGTTATCAGAAGCGTTGGACATTATTTTTGGTAGGGTTTTTTGGCAGATTGCAGACAGTATCTTTCCTTTCCTGTCCTTTCAAGGTAGTTTGGCCCCATCGTTTGCTCAGCCTATTTTTCTGCCTGTGTTTGTGCCTTCATCTTGTTTCACCGTCAATACATGTGGGGGGCTGTCTTTCCTTTGGGGTCTGCGCTGGGGAGTTAGTTTTCCTCTTTTCTTACTTTAGGCTTATGTAGTTCTCCGGTTGTGACGAGGCGTCCAGGACCACCGTAGGCACGCTCCACGACTGTTTCTAGTTGTGAGTTAAGATCAGGGCTCTGCAGTCTGCATAGTTACCAACCGCTCTGGTTTTCTGAGACTTAGCGTGTGTTGCTTTTTTCCTCCTCGGTGACCCATTCATAACAGGAATGTTCAGCTGGTACAAGCAGATACTTGCAGGTAGAGGCAGGTACGGCTGGTATGTACTGTAGATTGGCGCTGGCAGGTGCAGGCAGGTATACAGGTGAGAACAGTCTGGTGCAGGCAGGCACAGCAGGTAAACAGACTGGCACTGGCAGATGCAGGCAGGTACAGCTGGTGTAAAGGAGGACACAGGCAGGTGCAGTCAGGTACGGCTGGTATACAGATGGGCGCAGGCAGGGCAGGCAGGTACGCTGGAAGGCACAAGCAGGGACAATCAGGAACAAGCAGGGCAAGCGGATACAGACAGGTACTAGCGGGTACTGGTGGGTACGCACAGACGGGACCAGAGAACTTGTAAGTGTGCAGACTGACTAAACACGTTCCTCAGGCACCTCCCATCAGGTGGAGGTGCCTTAAATAATAAGCAGTGTGCAGACCCTAGGCAGCAGTAGAAGGAGGAGGGAGTGTGGGACGGGGGCCGCAGTGGTGAGTAAGCCGGCATACCCGCCAGGGGAGGGACGAAGAGTGCAGGGACGCTGGCGCTACAATTCACCAGAAAAGAGCCCTAAATTAATGACACTCCAGCATAGACCCTAAATCAACAACACCCAGAACAAAGCCCTAAATCAATGACACCCAGAACAAAGCCTTAAATCAATTACAACCAGAACAAACCCCTAAATCATGAGGCTTTTGTGATGAAGGTCGTCATGCCATGATTACTTCAGCTGTGACTGCTAGGACCGTAGGGGAAGCATTACAGGTCTGCAGTCACTGGGGGTGGGGGCCACCGCTGTGACTATTGAGTAAATGCTGGTAATTCCTGGGGAAGGTGCAGTCCTCTGTGAGGGAAACCTCCTGAGGGTGCTGAGACCTGCAAAATGTCGAGCTATCATGACGGAGCAATAACAATGGGGACATGAAAACAGACATGGAGGTTATGTAATAAGAAGCTATGATATTTCTGAAGGACTGTTGCAGGAGAGACTGCCATCTGCTGGCTAGGTGAAGTAAAGTGGAACCAAATTGTGCTGGAAGATTTGTGTTAGGCAGATTTCTGTTGCTGCACAGCAAGAATCCCGAGCCTTACTTCCGGCGGTCTCCCATTCTTCTTCGGCCGCAGTGGAGGCTGCTCAGCAAACTCGTCAGTCCTGGCGCTCTGCCCAGACCAGCTCCGTGGGTTTGCTTGCTGCTGCCACCTCTGGCACAGCTATGGCAATGCATGCTGCTCAGCAGCGAGATTCTCCATGGACTAAGTCCTCATATCGGGCCACTGAGCATGCCCGTGGTGTAATCTCCCATTGGAGATCGAGGGTCATGTGCTCAGGTCCTGCTCGTGTCGGGATTGGCCCATCCGAGAAGCCAGGAAGGTCCTGGATGCTCGCGGCAAAAACAGGTTCGCATGGCCACTCGGCCATGCGCTAGGATAGCCAGTATTTTCTGACTATAGGGAGTGAGTGATGGATGCACGTATGAATGTCTCTGGTGACTGACTCATTATGAAACCCCTACCCTTGGTACGCATGTGTTGTGCAGCCTAGCCTGCTAGCGCCCAGGCTTAGGTGTAGGTAGGACAGCGTTGAGTCAGATATTAGTCACTATCAGTGACTCGGCACGCCTCAGAGCAAGTGCTCCGCACTCCTTAGCCAGCGTCTATAGCGGCGTTCGCGGCAGCGACGCCGCGCGCTCAGTGGCCTAGAAGGACTCTAACCCCGTGCCTTGGGCTGGAGTTCTGTGGCTGTTTGCTGTGCGCTCTGTGGCCCGGCTCTGTGAGCGAAACAGGCTCCGGCATTCACTTTCAAGCGGCTGTGCGGTTCTGTGAAGTAACAGAATCCGCTCCTTTTCACACTGGGTGACGTAACCCACATGTGACTGTTTTCACGCAGCTCTTCCCTTCCGCCATTACCTAGCAGCAGTGTACCACCTCTGCACGGTGGACCCCGGGCTGTGAGCGCACTCTCTACTATTTTATAATCTGGTGCGTTCCGCCAGCCCTAACATTATCCTAGCACCAGGGTCTGGCTAGTAATGGCGGACTAACAGCGACTGCATAGATACATCCAGCAGCTGGAGGGTAGGCAGCGCTAGAGCGTTCCACCTCAGCTGCGGATGTTACTTCGGTCGCTGTCCAAGCAGCTACAGAGGCTGTCGCCCGTGTCTCCACGGCCAGTCCTGCCCCGACCTTGTCCCGCCTCCGCTGCCCGAGAAGTTCTTGGGCGATAGTGCTTCATGCAGGGGTTTCGTGAGTCAGTGTTCCATTCATCTGGAGTTGCTGGCCACACAATTCCCCTCCAAGCGGGCTAAGGTGGGGTTTATCATCTCCCTCCTGTCGGGCAGGGCCCTGGAGTGGGCCACTCCGCTGTGAGAGCGTGGGGATCCCCTGGTACAGAGTGCCACCCATTTCCTGGTCTCTCTGAAGCAGGTGTTCCTGGGTCCTCGGGTCACGCACGACACCGCACTTCAGTTGCTGGCTCTGACCCAGGGTGCGTCTTTGGTCAGTCAGTATGCCATCCTCTTCAGAACTCTGGTCTCGGAGTTGGAGTGGCCAGATAAGGTTCTCATACCCATATTCTGGAGAGGCCTGGCTGATCACGTCAAAGACGCCCTGGCCACCAGGGAGGTGACCACCACTTTAGAGAAGCTCATTACGGTCGCTACTCGAATAGACATTCGCTTCATGGAGCGAGGGCTGGAGCGTTCCAGGTCCCGCCAACGTTATAAGTTGGCTCCAAATTTCGCGAGACCTCTGGAACCTTCCGGTCAGCCTCCAGAGGCCATGGAGGTGTCCCGCACGGGGTCCAGGACCCGGTCTGCGTGGGTACCTCCAGTCTGCTTTCGCTGTCGGCAGACTGGGTATCTTGCTAACCAGTGCCCACAGCGCTCGGGAAAAGCTCCCGTCTAGTGGTTATCAGAGGGGGCCTACTAGACACCGCGACTTTCTCCTCCAAGCTCCTGTTTAAAAGGGCATTAGAATTTAATTCCTCCACTCTGATGGTGGAGGTTTGTGTGGACTCAGGGGCGGAGGGCAATTTCATGTCATCTGCCTTCGCTCAACAACACGCAGTCCCCCTGGTCTTGCTACCTCAACCAGTCACCATCAGAGTGGTGAATGGGGCGACACTCCCGTCCCAAATCACCCACCAGACGGCTCCACTGAGACTCTCTTTGTCTCCTTCTCATCAGGAGATGCTGTCTCTCCTTGTCATGCCCGAAGGGATCGACCAGGTCCTCCTAGGGGTTCCCTGGTTGCGATCTCACTCTCCCCATTGTGGTGTAGTTACCACTATGTCAGCTAGGGGGCGCTGTGTGGGTGTCCCAGGACGGGTGTACAGGCACATTCAGTGTGGTAACAGGAGCAGGGTCCTAAATGACCATTATGGGTCTCAAGGTGGGTGGCCTTGGGATGCAGGCTCCAGGGTGTATTGATCAGCAGAGGTACTGCTGATCTTTCTGTTACACTGTGTCAGGGAAGCCTGTGTGTCTATACAACCTTTGGTGATGTCATAGCCTTGTGATCACCTGTGGGTGTGGTTACAGGGCTATGTAATTGAGGTGTTTGGCACATGTGAGAGAGAGTGGAGGGAGTCTGTCTGAGTGTGGACAGACTTCCATGTGTCCAGGTGGGACACTACAGAGAGGGGCCTGTGTGCTAAGGAAGGAGAAGCCTTCCTGGGTCTGCGGCTGCAGATGTAGCGCTGCTCGGGACATTGCCCTGAGCTGGGTATATTAGTTGTATATGGGGAGGACTACACCTCCCAGCATGTGCTGAGACTCTCGGTCCGAGTCTGAAGCCACGGACGTTTATGTTCTTTTGTGCCTAAGCTAGAGGCTATTTTGGTGATACGCTGATTTATGGTTTATGGAGCAAATAAACCTCATGAACTTTGGGAAGAACCTGCCTCATGATTGTCTCCCGCTGCACCTGAGCGAGTCACATCCCTACAATTGGTGACAGACTGCGGGCAGCGACTCCCAGAAGCACGTGTGGCAGCGCTGGCGATTCTGAGCCAGGAGAGCAGACGGTCTGACAACCGTGAGTAATACTGACCGAGGTCAGAGAAAGTGACTATGAATATTTGTGGGATACCTCTGAGGAGAAGAGGCGTCCAGGAACCTGTGTGGCCGACACAGGTAACAGACAGGAGTCTGTGTTGCACTGGGGTCAGTGAGAGACTGTGTTCCTGGAGGGGTCAGTGAGCAAGGTCCTGGAGGGTCAGTGTTGGGAGGTTCTGGGAGAGGAATCGGATCCCTGGAACACGTGATATGACCTTGGACCTGGTGAGGCGTGTGTTGGGCAGTCTCAGGCGGAGACGGATGTCCTGAAGAGCACCCGCTGAGCCCCTGGACCTGGTGAGGCTGGTGTGTTGGGAGACCCTGGGAGGAGGGCTGCTCCCTGAATAGCACCCGGTGTGCCCTGTGTGTTGGACGGTCTCAGGCGGAGACGGTACGTCCTGAGTGGCACACGAACAGGACATGTGAGAGACTGTGCATGTGTTTTTTTTTTTTTTTTTTTTCTTTTCCTCTGCAAAACCTGACGGTGCTTGCTGTGGCTCAGTGGGGTCACGAAGGTCTCGCAGCACAGGGACCTGGTGTTTTCTTTAAGGGATCTGCCCTGGGAGCATTGGTAGCAGACGCTGTCTGTCTACGCCATCCTGCTGCAGCTTTATGGCATGTGACTAAGCGGATACAGTAGTTGTGGCTTTACACAACTATTAAGGGTGAGTACCCTGTATTATTGCTGCATAACCCATTATACCTGCACTGGTAAGGCCCTATGGGCGCACTTTTGTGGCTTTTTTATCTTTGAGGGTGACAAGCGGCTTCCAGTAACCCGGCGGGGTTACGAAGGTGACAAGCGGCTTCCGGTGGATCGGCGGGTCCACGAAGATGGCGCAGCAGGAGCTGCAGTGACACCAGCCGCTGTGTATGTGTGTGAACAGCAGCCGGAGGTGCCGGTGATCAGTGACAGCAGGAGCTGTGGTGGTGCCAGCAAAGACTTGTGTGGTATCGTGAGAGACAAACTGTACTGTGTGAACTGTGGCCTAAGAGGTTCTGCAGGACGGACATGGGGAAATCCCAAAAGGGGGCGGTGACCCAAAAGGGGGCGGTGACCCAAATTGGAGTGGTAACCCAAAAAGGGGTGGAAACCCAAAAGGGGGCGGTGACCCAAATTGGAGTGGTAACCCCAAAAGGGGTGGAGTCACAAAAGGGGGAGGTGACCCAAATTGGAGTGGTAACCCAAAAGGGGGTGGAGTCCCAAAAGGGGGCGGTGACCCAAATTGGAGTGGCAACCCAAAGCGGGGTGGTGGTCCAGAAAGGGGCCAAGTTTGAAGAAGTGACAGCACTAGGTGACTCAGTAGGTATGTCTGGAGTACCGCAGTGTATGTGCAGGTCTTTTTCAGAATGTGGAATATCCTTTCCAGGTAGTAATGATGGGCCACAGATGTGTACAGTGATGCTGCACCGGGAAGGAGCCTTTGGTCGGCTGGACTCAGAGAGTCAGGTGACTCTGACAGGAACGCCTCTCGTTTTCTCTCTGACCGAGAAAAACGTCAGGGTTCACTGTAAACACGGGGTCACGGTGAACTACGCAGTAGACACAGTAGTGTTTGAGGGGACCAAAGGTGGTGAGTGCCAAGGTAGAGGGATACCACGGGACTTAGTCTATGCCTGGGAGAGGGGCCGGGACTTTCTTTTGTTTGATGACATTTGGTCGGATGATGGAGATGCTTCGACTGTGGGGCCAGCGGACACTGAGACAGTGACGGCTCCTGACATGGACAGGTCAGAGGTAGAACTGACCAGAGGAAGAAGTACATCTGCCCAACTGACAGACCTGACGTCTCGTGATAAGACAGATGGTTGGCTGGGAGATGAGACTACTGGACTAGACACATTGGTGCTGGACGGTAACTGGAGGGTTCACTCGACTGGGGTGACTGACCCAGTGGTACCCTTTGATGATATAATTAAAGAGGTAGTGGTGAGACACGTGCTGGCCAAAAGAGAACAAGATCATGAGATACAGCTGATAAAGGAGACTGTAACAGAACATGTCGAACGGGAAAGAGTCCTAAGGCAAGCAGCTGAGCACAGAGTGGATGAGCTGGAGAAGGAAGTCTCTGAGCTCAGAGGTCACCTGTCAGCATGTAAAACCATGAACAAGACCCTGTTGGAAGATATGGAGGTGCTCAGAGAGGCCCAAGAGAAGCATCAACAGGAGATTCTCAGGAGAGAGGATCAGCATCGCTACCTGGCAGAGGAGCGAGATAAAGTTCTGCAAGAACTCAGTGGAGTAGTAAAAGGTCTTCTGCAGAAGAAGTGGATGGGCGAAGACGTACAGCGGCCGTGCCCGACTGATAGCAAGGCAGAACTGCCAAAGCCCATCTTGGAAAAGGGTCCTGAAGACTGTAAATCTCAGGAAGATGGTGAGCCAAGAGCTGCACAAGACAGTCACCCGGTCTTGGCAGATACCTTGAGGGAAGTGTCCATGGGGAACCCAGAGCCATCTGTCCAGGATGAGAGCAAGTCCATGACCTTCAAGTGCGTGATGGAGGTACCCGAAGACGTGCGAGAAGCGTGTGCCAGCGAAGGTGTGCATGAGACCTTTAAAAAGGCAGTAAAGGCCTATAGTGTGAGCTGGGCACCAGAAACAGACCAGTTGGTGATACTGGCAGAAACGGAAGACACAGAGAGAAGGGTGGCTATCCTGAAGGAGATGCACCTACAATGTCTCCGCACGAAACAGATGCTCGTGGAGCGTAATAGGAAAGCCGCTCGACGTCTGGAGCTTGCAAGGGAAGCACAAAGTCGGCTGGGCTTTGTGGAAGACATAATTCCGGTACCCAGAAATCTGGTGGGGAAAGTCGTTGGCAGACTTGGAAAGGTGATGCAGGAGATGGTGAATCGATCCTGTGTGAAGAGAGTGAGGATCCCACCTGCTGGTGAAATCCAAGTCGTTATTGAAGATGACATGGTTCCTGTCATTGTGGTTGGTTCGGTGGAAAGCATTGGGAAGCTTCGCTTGCTCCTGGAATATCGGGTAGCGTACCTGAAGGAGATTGAGCAGCTAAGACAGGATCGGCTGCAGATGAATAAGCAGATACAGAACGTCAGGTGGCGTCCACCTCCAACCCAAGTTGTAAAGACCCGAAGGGATCCTCCAAAGAATGAAAGGACAGGTAGTCGAAGACAAGAACGTCGAGAGTCCGCAAGTGGCAGTTCTAATCTTAGTAGCATAGGCACGAGACCCGGTGGTGGACGTAGCGACAGAGGGTCAGACTCATACCAGCCAGTTAGCCCAACTGGACGTGGGACTCATGACCGTATGAACCGGGAGAGTCAGCTAGTGAGAGAAAGGTCAGGTGATGGAGCGCACTGCAGACAGATGGAGACTAAAGAGTGCCTGGTCACCCTGACGGACTTTGACGGGAAGGCCAAAGCCCAAGGCCGAGATACTGACCGCTGGGGGCGGGGGAGGCCTAACGTAAATATGATGCAGTATGACTGCCGAAACAGATGGAGACGGTCCTCTCGATTGGTAGGGCAAGGTGACATGAGTGCCCGGTCTCAAGATCCCTGGGTGATGTCATGTGTTCAACCCCACAAGTTTGAACAGAGGGGGGAGGTATGTGGTGTAGTTACCACTATGTCAGCTAGGGGGCGCTGTGTGGGTGTCCCAGGACGGGTGTACAGGCACATTCAGTGTGGTAACAGGAGCAGGGTCCTAAATGACCATTATGGGTCTCAAGGTGGGTGGCCTTGGGATGCAGGCTCCAGGGTGTATTGATCAGCAGAGGTACTGCTGATCTTTCTGTTACACTGTGTCAGGGAAACCTGTGTGTGTCTATACAACCTTTAGTGATGTCATAGCCTTGTGATCACCTGTGGGTGTGGTTACAGGGCTATGTAATTGAGGTGTTTGGCACATGTGAGAGAGAGTGGAGGGAGTCTGTGAGAGTGTGGACAGACTTCCCTGTGTCCAGGTGGGACACTACAGAGAGGGGCCTGTGTGCTAAGGAAGGAGAAGCCTTCCTGGGTCTGCGGCTGCAGATAGAGCGCTGCTCTGGACATTGCCCTGAGCTGGGTATATTAGTTGTATATGGGGAGGACTACACCTCCCAGCATGTGCTGAGACTCTCGGTCCGAGTCTGAAGCCACGGATGTTTATGTTCTTTTGTGCCTAAGCTAGAGGCTATTTTGGTGATACGCTGATTTATGGTTTATGGAGCAAATAAACCTCATGAACTTTGGGAAGAACCTGCCTCATGATTGTCTCCCGCTGCACCTGAGCGAGTCGAATCCCTACACCATATAGAGTGGTCTTCGGGAAAAATCCTCATTTGGAGCAAGGCCTGCGAGGGTAGGTGTCTGAGGGACTGCGTACAGGTCGCCACTTCTGAGGTTCCTGCAGATCTCTCCTCGCTTCCCAAGCCATATCGACAGTATGCAGACATATTCTCCAAGAAGGCGGCAGAGACTCTTCCACCGCACCGCCCATACGACTGTTCTATTGACCTCTTGCCCGGTGCTGAGCCTCCACGGGGTCGAGTATAGCCACTATCTCTCCCAGAGACAGAGGCCATGTCTCAGTATATCAGGGAGAATCTGGCAAGAGGATTCATTAGGAAGTCGGTGTCTACGGCGGGAGCGGGATTCTTCTTTGTCCAAAAGAAGAATGGAGAATTACGTCCATGCATCGATTACAGGGGTCTTGACGCTATAACCGTTAAGAACAAGTATCCTTTGCCCCTGATATCGGAACTGTTTGATAGGCTACGGGGAGTGAGAGTGTTTACTAAGCTCAATCTGCGGGGAGCCTATAACCTGATTCGCATCCGTGAAGGGGACGAATGGAAGACGGCTTTTAACACCAGAGACGGGCACTATGAATACCTACTGATGCCCTTCGGGCTATGTAACGCGCCAGCCGTCTTCCAAGACTTTGTGAACGACATGTTCCGGGATATGCTTACCACCTCGGTAATAGTCTATCTGGATTATATTCTCATTTACTCTTTATGCCAAATTGGAGAAATGTGTGTTTGAGCAGGAGTCCTTGCCTTTCCTGGGCTACATCATCTCAGCTCAGGGTTTGGCCATGGATCCTGCCAAGCTACGGGCAGTGATGGATTGGCAGTGTAACGGGGTCATCCAAGCTGGGGTACCTCTTTCAGTACCACCCCGTGTTTTCGGAGGTCCACTCTGCGTTGGCTGGAGTCTGAATGAAGGACGCTGGCTGGAATTCCTCTGAGTGCATGGGCGCATATAAAAGATCACTGCTTCTCCATGTATTTCCAGTCTGACAACACTTTACTCACAGGACACAGAATATATCACACAGATACAGAGGGCCGGCCAATAGACAAGCATCAGGCCAGACATGCATTACAAAAGCCGCAGGTGGCCGGAGCCTGCCGATATTTACTGCAGGAATTACAAAGGTGGGGGGAGGGCAGACAAAAGGAGAATATCATGTCCCCTCTGCCCAGTGGTGCAGTCTGTGAGCTGATACATTAGGGACATGCATCTCACATAGAACCTATTATCCATACATATAACTGCACAACATATTCTGGGTGCTGAGTGGTTCTGTAACAGGCAGGAACCCCATTCTCTCAAAGCGGTGCAGCACTTTATGGGGTTCATAAATTACTATCGCCAATTCATTCCCCATTTCTCAACTTTGGTCGCGCCCTTGGTTGCCCTCACCAAGAAGGGTGCAAATCCCAAACTGTGGTCGGAGACTGTCTCCAAGGCCTTCGCCTCCATTAAGTCCCACTTCGCTAGCGCTCCCATTCTACATCGCCCTGATGTAGATAAGCCCTTCATCCTGGAGGTGGATGCCTCCTCCGTCGGTGCTGGCGCGGTCCTTTTTCAGAAGGACTCGCAAGGTCAGAAGCATCCATGCTTCTTCTTCTCTAAGACCTTCACACCGGCGGAGCGGAATTATTCCATCAGGGACAGGGAGTTGCTAGCAATGAAGCTGGCCTTCTCAGAGTGGAGACACCTCCTGGAGGGGGCTCGCCATCCATTCCAGGTGTTCACCGACCACAAAAATTTGGTCTATTTACAGATAGCCCAACGGCTGAATTCTCGCCAGGCCAGATGGTCCTTCTTCTTCTCCCGATTCCATTTCACGCTGCATTTTCTCTCCGGGGAGAAGAAAGTCCGGGCCGATGCTCTTTCCCGCTCCGTGGTGTCATCGGAGGAGGAGGAGCCTCGGTTGATAGTCCCATCAGAGAGCCTGAGGACTGTGGCTCCAGTTGCTCTCGAGTCTGTACCTCCGGGCAAGACTTTAGTTCCTGCCTATCTGCGACCGGAGGTCCTCTCTGGGGCCTATTTGTCCAGGGTGGATGGCCATTTTGGGATCAAATGGACCTCTGAACTCCTGGCGAGGACATACTGGTGGCCGCATATGGCCCGTGACGTCAGGGACTATATTCAGGCGTGTGTCTCTTGCGCCCAGAATTGGTCCTCTCGGCAGCGGCCCGCTGGGTTACTCTTTCCTCTGGTGGAGGCACGTGACATTTGGGATTACACACAGGATGCTATCCGGGCCTCCAAGGAGAGAATGAGGTCCTCCGCTGATTCTCGCCGGCGCCCTGCTCTGACCTTCGCTCCTGGCGACTTAGTGTGGCTCTCCGCTCGAAACATCAGGCTGCGGGTGGAATCCGCTAAGTTCGCACCGCGCTATATTGGCCCTTTCAAGGTCCTCAAGCAGTTTAACCCTGTGGTCTACCATCTGGCCCTTCCACCACATTTGGCTATCTCGGACACGTTTCATGTGTCTCTCCTTAAGCCGGTTCACATGTCCCGATTTTCTGAGCCATCTGCCGGGACATCAGACCTGTCGTCTGACGAGTTTGAGGTCAATGCCATCGTGGGATGCAAGGTGATGCGGGGCAAAAAGTTTAACTTGGTGGATTGGAAGGGTCATGGTCCAGAGGCATGGACCTGGGAGCCAGTGGAAAACATCCACGCTCCTCTTTTCATTGCGGAGTGAGGCTTAGAGAGGAGGGGGTGTAATGTTAGGCGTCGGATTTCTGTCGCTGCACAGCAAGAATCCAGAGCCTTACTTCCGGCGGTCTCCCATTCCTCTCCAGCCGCAGAGGAGCTTGCTCATCAAACTCGTCGGTCCCAGTGCTCTGCCCAGACCAGATCTGTGGGTTTGCTTGCTGCTGCCACCTCTGGCACAGCTATGGCAATGCAGGCTGCTCAGCAGCGAGATTCTCCAGGGACTAAGTCCTCATGTCGGGCCACTGAGCATGCCCGTGGTGTGATCTCCCATTGGAGATCGAAGGTCACGTGCTCAGGTCCTGCTCGTGTCCGGATTGGCCCATCCGAGAAGCCAGGAAGGTCCCGGACGCTCGCGGCTATAAAAGGTTCGCATGGCCGCTCGGCCATGCGCTAGGATAGCCAGTATTTTCTGACTATAGGGAGTGAGTGATGGATGCACGTATGAATGTCTCTGGTGACTGACTCATTATGAAACCCCTACCCTTGGTACGCATGTGTTGTGCAGCCTAGCCTGCTAGCGCCCAGGCTTAGGTGTAGGTAGGACAGCGTTGAGTCAGATATTAGTCACTATCAGTGACTCGGCACGCCTCAGAGCAAGTGCTCCGCATTCCTTAGCCAGCGTCTATAGCGGCGTTCATGGCAGCGACGCCGCGCGCTCAGTGGCCTAGAAGGACTCTAACCCCGTGCCTTGGGGTGGAGTTCTGTGGCTGTTTGCTGTGCGCTGTATGGCCGGGCTCTGTGAGCTAAACAGGCTCCGGCTTTCACTTTTAAGCGGCTGTGCGGTTCTGTGAAGTAACAGAATCCGCTCCTTTTCACACTGGGTGACGTAACCCACATGTGACTGTTTTCACGCTGCTCTTCCCTTCCGCCATTACCTAGCAGCAGTGTACCACCTCTGCACGGTGGACCCCGGGCTGTGAACGCACTCTCTACTATTTTATAATCTGGTGCGTTCCGCCGGCCCTAACAATTTGAAGGAGGAGCAACTTAATGTGCTGGACTGGATCAGGTGACCCACAGGAAGGACTTCCCGAATATATAAACCCAGCATGCCAAACCATAAAGGTTTTTGGTGCCAGAGAAGAGTGGAGCAGATGTGCTCCAGGGATAGCGCTGAGGCCGGCATGATGTCGACACCAGGGAAGCATCGGACATTGCCTAACAATGCCAGAATACTGCCCAGAACTCTGGGTTTCATCTGTGCTAGTCAGGACCGGGATGGGATAAGACCAGACCTTGCCTGTCCAGAGTCGAGGCCTAGTTCACTCCTCTTCAATCTGGAGAGACTTCAGTTGGCGGTCAAGCCGAGAAGATCCACGAAGAGACTTCAACAGGTGAGGCCTGCCTCCGACTGGAGGGACATGGCATGTGAGCAGGGCCGTCACTCCCAGCTATCATCTATGGTACCAGGGAAGCCTAGGATTGGGGTCTCAGGTTGGGAGGGGGCTGGTTGGTGCGGGGGAGGCTTAATGGGATTTGACAGACTACGTCAGAGAGAGACTTGTGGCCTTGAGGGAAAACCTGGTGACCCCGGATATTGCCAGTTTCATGTTATCTTTGAATATCGATCTTCCCAGTTACTGACACTGATAGTTCAGGTGCTTGAAGTCTCTTTATATAACTAGCACTACAACTATGCCTGATGGTCTCCACCTCCGTGCGTTGTGTCCACACACCGGCATTACGGTTTTATGAGGGATCTGCAGCCTCTGACAAGGGGGCGTCTTACTAACCTGTATGATGCGCTTGTATCCACCTTGGATTTTGCATGGGGCTCACTCAGACCGGTTTTCTTTTTCTGCTGTACTAAATGTCAGGAGGCACCACTATTCTGCTCCAGTCCTCCAGCACAATATGAGTGGACACATGCAGTCTAATACTGGTGGTAGATGCTGCACGCTTCCACCAGTGAGTCTGGACGATGTCCGCCATATCATCCCCCACCCTCAGCAGCAATGCAGGAGACCCCCTGCTGTCCTCCAGGATCCCAACAGATGTTGTCCAGCACATGTTCCTCCAGAACTATCAGTGTTTTTGCTATTTTTAGGGCAAACTGCAGTTCCTCATCTTGTAGTGAGCGCTCTGCAGTTCTCCTGTGTCATTCTCCTCTTCTGCCATTTCACTGTCTCTGGGCCTCAATGTTACCAGATGTGATGCAGTAACCTCTGTTACAGCTAGGGGGCGCTGTGCTTCAGGATGCGCTTGGAGACATAATTAGAATGGTAAATTAGGGACTGGCATTATGGTAAATGGCCAGTATGTGTCGCAGAGGTTCTCTGCGCTATAAGCCAAAATGATATGGTTATGCTGGGACCTGTAGTTCCACAAGTATTGTGTATTACTTATAAGGGTGGCTTATAGGGTTAGTCAGAGAGCTGGGCGGGAATTGACTAACCACACATGTACCGCCCATCCATGGGGTGGTTACAACCATATAATGTGACTGAGGTCTGGTCACATGGTCAGAGTGTGTGTACATGAATGGTTCAGGGTGCAAGGTCCTGGAAGGTCTGTGTTGGAAGATCCTCAGAGTAGGATCGGATTCCTGGAGCACGTGGTGAGACCTTGGACCTGGTAGCCTGGGTGTTGGACAAGTGTCCTGAATAGCACCCGGACAGGCCACATGTGTGAGCAGAGCCTGGGACGGCCCCACACTGAGAAAGACGCCGTCCTGTTCAGGACCTTGGACTGATGAGGAGTCAGCCGGTGGAGCAGGAGCTCCTGAGAGGTAACCCCGGGTATGGGGAAAGAACTATGTGCACTGACAATGGTCAGTTACTGAGCTGTGTGGTCACCCGGAGACTGGAGAGAGTCCGGCGTGACTAGTGAATACTGTATAAAGCCACACGTGATGAAGTAATGGACTGTGTGTAAGCCGGTGATGTGCAGCCTGGCTTACGGTGCGGTTTATGACGCTTAAATAATACGTATTGTGTGAAAAACCTGTGCCTGACTACGCTAATCCGCTGCCAAGCGAGTGTTCCCCAACACACAGAGTAGGCGCAACACCACACAGACTAAGCAGCTGGATGAAGAGAACGTGTCCTCAACTTCCCTATACTGGGGGAGGTGACAGTCACACTGGGCATACTGGGAAGAGTCCGATCATCAGCCCCTGCCGCAACACACAGAAGTGACAGCAGAAATCATGTGACTACACGCGGGAGATGCCACTGTTATTATGGGGGCACTGTGGATATCGCTGTTATTATGGGGGCACTGTGGATATCGCTGTTATTATGGGGGCACTGTGGATATCACTGTTATTATGGGGACACTGTGGATATCACTGTTATTATGGGGGGCACTGTGGATATCACTGTTATTATGGGGGCACTGTGGATATCGCTGTTATTATGGGAGCACTGTGGATATCACTGTTATTATGGGGGCACTGTGGATATCACTGTTATTATGGGGGCACTGTGGATATCACTGTTATTATGGGGGCACTGTGGATATCGCTGTTATTATGGGAGCACTGTGGATATCACTGTTATTATGGGGGCACTGTGGATATCACTGTTATTATGGGGGCACTGTGGATATCACTGTTATTATGGGGGCACTGTGGATATCGCTGTTATTATGGGGGCACTGTGGATATCACTGTTATTATGGGGACACTGTGGATATCACTGTTATTATGGGGGGCACTGTGGATATCACTGTTATTATGGGGGCACTGTGGATATCGCTGTTATTATGGGAGCACTGTGGATATCACTGTTATTATGGGGGCACTGTGGATATCACTGTTATTATGGGGGCACTGTGGATATCACTGTTATTATGGGGGCACTGTGGATATCGCTGTTATTATGGGAGCACTGTGGATATCACTGTTATTATGGGGGCACTGTGGATATCACTGTTATTATGGGGGCACTGTGGATATCACTGTTATTATGGGGGCACTGTGGATATCGCTGTTATTATGGGGGCACTGTGGATATCGCTGTTATTATGGGGACACTGTGGATATCACTGTTATTATGGGGGGCACTGTGGATATCACTGTTATTATGGGGGCACTGTGGATATCGCTGTTATTATGGGAGCACTGTGGATATCACTGTTATTATGGGGGCACTGTGGATATCACTGTTATTATGGGGGCACTGTGGATATCACTGTTATTATGGGGGCACTGTGGATATCGCTGTTATTATGGGAGCACTGTGGATATCACTGTTATTATGGGGGCACTGTGGATATCACTGTTATTATGGGGGCACTGTGGATATCACTGTTATTATGGGGGCACTGTGGATATCGCTGTTATTATGGGGGCACTGTGGATATCGCTGTTATTATGGGGGCACTGTGGATATCGCTGTTATTATGGGGGCACTGTGGATATCGCTGTTATTATGGGGGCACTGTGGATATCGCTGTTATTATGGGGGCACTGTGGATATCACTGTTATTATGGGGGCACTGTGGATATCACTGTTATTATGGGGGCACTGTGGATATCACTGTTATTATGGGGGCACTGTGGATATCACTGTTATTATGGGGGCACTGTGGATATCGCTGTTATTATGGGGGCACTGTGGATATCGCTGTTATTATGGGGGCACTGTGGATATCGCTGTTATTATGGGGGCACTGTGGATATCGCTGTTATTATGGGGGCACTGTGGATATCACTGTTATTATGGGGGCACTGTGGATATCACTGTTATTATGGGGGCACTGTGGATATCACTGTTATTATGGGGGCACTGTGGATATCGCTGTTATTATGGGGGCACTGTGGATATCGCTGTTATTATGGGGGCACTGTGGATATCGCTGTTATTATGGGGGCACTGTGGATATCGCTGTTATTATGGGGGCACTGTGGATATCACTGTTATTATGGGGGCACTGTCTTGAGGCACTGTCTATGGGGAAGAGTCTTGAGGAGATCATTTGCATATTCCCAGTGCCTTCTGGGATAAGTGAAGAGTCTCCGCGAGCTCAACGATCACGCGCGAATTTTGGCTCATCTTTCATCGTTTTTAAGAAATCTCAAGATGGAAGAGGCCAGGAGCCATTTGGTGAGCTGCATTTCTTGCTACATGTTCACAGACTTACCAGTGGAAAAGCCAAACTTCACATGCCACAAATGCAAGCTTGTGACCCTGTTGGAGGAAAAGTTGCAAAATCTCGAAGAGAGGTTAGCTACGTTGAAGATCATTAAGGAAGGTGAAGAGTTCTTGGACAGAGCAGAATTATCTCTTCATGTTACAGAAAGAGAAGAAATTCGAAGTGCACCTGAAGAAACAGAGGATTGGAGACATGTGACCCAGAGAAGCAGGAGGATCAGGAGGCAGTCAGCACCCATACTGCTCAGAAACCAGTACCAGGCTCTCACGCAGGAAAATGATGAAGAAATACATCAGGATAAGACTTTGCCCACAAACAGCAACCTTGTACGCCTTCAGAGTCCTCCTGGATGGAGAAAGAAAAATGTTGTGAAGAAGAAACGGAGAGTGGTGGTCATGGGGGATTCCCTGTTGAGAGGAACAGAGGCCGCTATCTGCAGACCGGATATAACTCCAAGAGAAATGTGCTGTCTTCCAGGTGCAAAAATTAAAGATGTGTCTGACAAGATATCAGGACTCTTCAGACCTACAGATGACTACCCATTCCTGCTACTACATGTGGGGACAAATGACACCGCAAGAAACGACCTGGAAACCATCTGCAGAGACTTTGAAGACTTAGGCAAGAAAGTGAAAGAACTGGGAGCGCAGGTGGTCTTCTCTTCCATCCTCCCAGTGGATGGCCATGGAACAAGGAGGGGGAATAAGATTCTGCAGGTGAACAACTGGCTACGTCGATGGTGCCGTCAGCAACGATTTGGATTTCTGGATCACAGAGTGAACTACTTATACGATGGACTACTTGCTAGAGATGGGGTGCACCTTACAAAGACTGGAAAACATGTATTTGGAAGTCGCCTTGCTACACTTGTAAGGAGAGCTTTAAACTAGAACAACATGGGAAGGGAAGCAAAAGACCAGAAAAAGCCATACACCTGACAAATGCTATTGAGAACTCTGCTATTAGAAGTGGAAAGGAAGAACAAAGACGAAAGAATCTAATTAATAAAAATATTGGAGAAAGAGAAACCAATCACAAACTAAAATGTTTCTATACTAATGCACAAAGCATGGGCAACAAACAAGGAGAATTGGAACTACTAACACAGGAAAAGAAATATGATGTCATTGGAATCACTGAAACTTGGTGGGACGATACACATGATTGGAATACAAGACTAGAAGGATACAACTTATTTGCAAGAAACAGACTTGATAAACGAGGAGGAGGTGTCGCATTGTATGTTAGAAACGCGTATATCTGCACAGAGATTGAAGCTTCAGAGACTGGGAGTTCTGTGGAAACTGTTTGGGTAAGAATACAAGGACAGAACAGTGGAAAGGACACCATTGTAGGCATTTACTACAGGCCGCCTGTGCAAGCTGAAGCTATGGATGAACTCTTTATGCATCAAATGGCCAAGTTCTCCAAAAAATATGACATAGTTGTCATGGGAGATTTCAACTATCCAGACATTTGTTGGGAATCTCTCTCAGGCAAAACTAACAGGTCAAGGAAATTCTTATCCTCTCTTGCTGACAACTTTATCTTCCAAAAGGTAAGGGAGAAAACAAGGGGATCTGCTACCTTGGATCTAATCCTTATAAACAGGGAGGAAATGGTTGAGGAGGTAAAAGTGGCTAGGACCCTAGGAGGTAGCGACCATGCTATTTTAGAATTTTGGATAAATAGAGGCGGAAGACCTGTGAAGACTCAGACGTCAAGGTTAGATTTCAGAAAGGCAGATTTTAAGGGATTCAGAAAGAGAATTGGAGGGATCCAATGGCTGGATATCCTTAAAGACAAAAATGTCCAGGAAGGATGGGAAATCTTGAAAAATGAAATTCTCAAAGCACAGTTGTTAACAATTCCGAAAAGAGGGAAGAATAGGAAGCATTTAAGGAAACCAGGATGGATAAACACAGAACTTAAGCACATGCTAAAAAGGAAGAAAAAAATGTTTATAAAATGGAAAGAGGGAGGCATATCTAAAGAAGAATATAATGCTGTCTGCAGAACCTGCAGGGCACAAATCAGATTAGCTAAAGCTGAAGATGAATTGAGGCTTGCAAGAGATGTCAAAAGCAATAATAAAGGATTTTGGGGATATGTCAAAAGTAAAAGAAAAGTCAAAGATGCTATAGGATTTTTTCAGGATGAAAATGATGAAATGGTAAGACAGGATGTTGAGAAGGCTGAACTTTTAAATTCCTATTTTGCATCTGTTTTCTCTCAGAAAGGAAATGTAACATCAACTGTTATTCATTGTCCTATTAAGGGAATAGAAGAATCCAGGATATCTATAAACAGAAAGATAGTGAGGAAACACTTAGCTAACCTAAATGAATTCAAGTCTCCAGGTCCAGATGAATTACACCCCAGAGTACTGAAGGAGATAGCAGAAGAAATTTTTGAACCCCTCTCCATAATCTTTGAAAATTCTTGGAGAACAGGAGAAGTACCAGAAGACTGGAGAAGAGCAAATGTTGTTCCTATCTTCAAAAAGGGGAAGAAGGTGGACCCAGGCAACTATAGGCCGGTGAGTCTGACTTCTATACCAGGAAAGATCTTTGAACAAATTATTAAACAACATGTATGTCAATACCTGGATAAGAATGAAGTGATTAAACAGAGTCAGCATGGGTTTCTAACTAATAAGTCATGTCAGACTAACTTAATTTCCTTCTATGACGGTATCACTGATTGGGTGGATCATGGAAATGCTGTAGATATAGTATATCTTGACTTTAGCAAAGCATTTGACAAAGTCTCTCATACAATCCTTATTGAAAAAATGACTAAGTATGGAATGGACAAGGCAACTGTTAGGTGGGTTCATAACTGGCTTAGTGATTGGACCCAAAGAGTGGTCGTAAATGGCTGCACATCCAGTTGGAAGAATGTCTCAAGTGGGGTACCACAGGGCTCTGTCCTGGGCCCTGTATTGTTCAACATCTTTATCAACGATTTAGATGAAGGAATTGAGGGTAAACTGATTAAATTTGCTGATGACACAAAGCTAGGAGGGATAGCTAATACTAGAGAAGAGAGAGAGAGGATTCAAAAAGATTTAAATAAACTGGAGAAGTGGGCAGCAACTAACAGAATGGTTTTTAACAGGGAGAAATGCAAAGTACTACATCTGGGCAATAAAAATGAAAAAAGCATATACAGAATGGGAGGAATAGGGCTAAGTGACAGCACATGTGAAAAAGACTTGGGTAGACTAATAGATCACAGACTGAATATGAGTCAACAGTGTGATGCAGCAGCAAAAAAGGCAAATGCAATTCTAGGATGTATTAACAGAAGCATACAGTCTAGATCACGTGAAGTAATTATTTCCCTCTTCTCCTCTTTGGTCAGACCTCATCTGGAATATTGTGTCCAGTTTTGGGCGCCACATTTTAAAAAAGACATCAACAAACTGGAGCAAGTTCAGAAAAGAGCGACCAGAATGGTGACTGGTCTGCAAACCCTGTCTTATGAGGAAAGGTTGCAGGATTTAGGAATGTTTAGTTTGCAAAAGAGAAGACTGAGAGGAGACTTAATAGCTGTCTACAAATATCTAAAGGGCTGTCACATTGTAGAAGGATCAACTTCATTCTCATTTGCACAAGGAAAGACTAGAAGCAATGGGATGAAACTGAATGGGAGGAGACACAGATTAGATATTAGAAAAAACTTTTTGACAGTTAGAGTGATCAATGAGTGGAACAGGCTGCCACGAGAAGTGGTGAGTTCTCCTTCAATGGAAGTCTTCAAACAGAGGCTGGACAGACATCTGACTGGGATGATTTAGCGAATCCTGCTTTGAGCAGGGGGTTGGACCAGATGGCCCAGGAGGTCCCTTCCAACTCTACGATTCTATGATATCGCTGTTATTATGGGGACACTGTGGATATCACTGTTATTATGGGGACACTGTGGATATCACTGTTATTATGGGGGCACTGTGGATATCGCTGTTATTATGGGGACACTGTGGATATCACTGTTATTATGGGGGCACTGTGGATATCACTGTTATTATGGGGACACTGTGGATATCGCTGTTATTATGGGGACACTGTGGATATCACTGTTATTATGGGGACACTGTGGATATCACTGTTATTATGGGGACACTGTGGATATCACTGTTATTATGGGGGGCACTGTGGATATCACTGTTATTATGGGGACACTGTGGATATCACTGTTATTATGGGGAGCACTGTGGATATCACTGTTATTATGGGGGCACTGTGGATATCACTGTTATTATGGGAGCACTGTGGATATCACTGTTATTATGGGGACACTGTGGATATCACTGTTATTATGGGGACACTGTGGATATCACTGTTATTATGGGGAGCACTGTGGATATCACTGTTATTATGGGGGCACTGTGGATATCACTGTTATTATGGGGGCCACTGTGGATATCACTGTTATTATGGGGACACTGTGGATATCGCTGTTATTATGGGGACACTGTGGATATCACTGTTATTATGGGGACACTGTGGATATCACTGTTATTATGGGGGGCACTGTGGATATCACTGTTATTATGGGAGCACTGTGGATATCACTGTTATTATGGGGACACTGTGGATATCACTGTTATTATGGGGGCACTGTGGATATCACTGTTATTATGGGGGCACTGTGGATATCACTGTTATTATGGGGGCACTGTGGATATCACTGTTATTATGGGGACACTGTGGATATCACTGTTATTATGGGGGCACTGTGGATATCGCTGTTATTATGGGGGCACTGTGGATATCACTGTTATTATGGGGGCACTGTGGATATCACTGTTATTATGGGGGCACTGTGGATATCACTGTTATTATGGGGACACTGTAGATATCGCTGTTATTATGGGGGCACTGTGGATATCGCTGTTATTATGGGGGCACTGTGGATATCGCTGTTATTATGGGGGCACTGTGGATATCGCTGTTATTATGGGGGCACTGTGGATATCTCTGTTATTATGGGAGCACTGTGGATATCACTGTTATTATGGGGACACTGTGGATATCACTGTTATTATGGGGAGCACTGTGGATATCACTGTTATTATGGGGGCACTGTGGATATCACTGTTATTATGGGGACACTGTGGATATCACTGTTATTATGGGGACACTGTGGATATCACTGTTATTATGGGGACACTGTGGATATCACTGTTATTATGGGGACACTGTGGATATCACTGTTATTATGGGGGCACTGTGGATATCACTGTTATTATGGGGACACTGTGGATATCACTGTTATTATGGGGACACTGTGGATATCACTGTTATTATGGGGGCACTGTGGATATCACTGTTATTATGGGGGCACTGTGGATATCACTGTTATTATGGGGACACTGTGGATATCACTGTTATTATGGGAGCACTGTGGATATCACTGTTATTATGGGGGCACTGTGGATATCACTGTTATTATGGGGACACTGTGGATATCACTGTTATTATGGGGGCACTGTGGATATCACTGTTATTATGAGGACACTGTGGATATCACTGTTATTATGGGGGCACTGTGGATATCACTGTTATTATGGGAGCACTGTGGATATCACTGTTATTATGGGGACACTGTGGATATCACTGTTATTATGGGGACACTGTGGATATCACTGTTATTATGGGGGCACTGTGGATATCACTGTTATTATGGGGACACTGTGGATATCGCTGTTATTATGGGGGCACTGTGGATATCACTGTTATTATGGGGACACTGTGGATATCACTGTTATTATGGGGGCACTGTGGATATCACTGTTATTATGGGAGCACTGTGGATATCACTGTTATTATGGGGACACTGTGGATATCACTGTTATTATGGGGAGCACTGTGGATATCACTGTTATTATGGGGAGCACTGTGGATATCACTGTTATTATGGGGAGCACTGTGGATATCACTGTTATTATGGGGAGCACTGTGGATATCGCTGTTATTATGGGGACACTGTGGATATCACTGTTATTATGGGGACACTGTGGATATCACTGTTATTATGGGGGCACTGTGGATATCTCTGTTATTATGGGGACACTGTGGATATCACTGTTATTATGGGGGCACTGTGGATATCACTGTTATTATGGGAGCACTGTGGATATCACTGTTATTATGGGAGCACTGTGGATATCACTGTTATTATGGGAGCACTGTGGATATCACTGTTATTATGGGGAGCACTGTGGATATCACTGTTATTATGGGATCACTGTGGATATCACTGTTATTATGGGATCACTGTGGATATCACTGTTATTATGGGGGCACTGTGGATATCTCTGTTATTATGGGGACACTGTGGATATCACTGTTATTATGGGGGCACTGTGGATATCACTGTTATTATGGGGACACTGTGGATATCACTGTTATTATGGGAGCACTGTGGATATCACTGTTATTATGGGGAGCACTGTGGATATCACTGTTATTATGGGAGCACTGTGGATATCACTGTTATTATGGGATCACTGTGGATATCACTGTTATTATGGGATCACTGTGGATATCACTGTTATTATGGGAGCACTGTGGATATCACTGTTATTATGGGGAGCACTGTGGATATCGCTGTTATTATGGGGGACACTGTGGATATCACTGTTATTATGGGAGCACTGTGGATATCACTGTTATTATGGGAGCACTGTGGATATCGCTGTTATTATGGGGGCACTGTGGATATCACTGTTATTATGGGGACACTGTGGATATCACTGTTATTATGGGGAGCACTGTGGATATCACTGTTATTATGGGGAGCACTGTGGATATCACTGTTATTATGGGGAGCACTGTGGATATCGCTGTTATTATGGGGACACTGTGGATATCACTGTTATTATGGGGACACTGTGGATATCACTGTTATTATGGGGGCACTGTGGATATCTCTGTTATTATGGGGACACTGTGGATATCACTGTTATTATGGGGGCACTGTGGATATCACTGTTATTATGGGGACACTGTGGATATCACTGTTATTATGGGAGCACTGTGGATATCACTGTTATTATGGGGACACTGTGGATATCGCTGTTATTATGGGGACACTGTGGATATCACTGTTATTATGGGGACACTGTGGATATCACTGTTATTATGGGGGCACTGTGGATATCTCTGTTATTATGGGGACACTGTGGATATCACTGTTATTATGGGGGCACTGTGAATATCACTGTTATTATGGGAACACTGTGGATATCACTGTTATTATGGGAACACTGTGGATATCACTGTTATTATGGGAGCACTGTGGATATCACTGTTATTATGGGGAGCACTGTGGATATCGCTGTTATTATGGGGACACTGTGGATATCACTGTTATTATGGGGACACTGTGGATATCACTGTTATTATGGGGGCACTGTGGATATCTCTGTTATTATGGGGACACTGTGGATATCACTGTTATTATGGGAGCACTGTGGATATCACTGTTATTATGGGGGCACTGTGGATATCACTGTTATTATGGGAGCACTGTGGATATCACTGTTATTATGGGGGCACTGTGGATATCACTGTTATTATGGGAGCACTGTGGATATCACTGTTATTATGGGGGCACTGTGGATATCGCTGTTATTATGGGAGCACTGTGGATATCACTGTTATTATGGGGGCACTGTGGATATCACTGTTATTATGGGAGCACTGTGGATATCACTGTTATTATGGGGGCACTGTGGATATCACTGTTATTATGGGGACACTGTGGATATCACTGTTATTATGGGAGCACTGTGGATATCACTGTTATTATGGGGGCACTGTGGATATCACTGTTATTATGGGAGCACTGTGGATATCACTGTTATTATGGGAGCACTGTGGATATCACTGTTATTATGGGGGCACTGTGGATATCACTGTTATTATGGGAGCACTGTGGATATCACTGTTATTATGGGGGCACTGTGGATATCACTGTTATTATGGGAGCACTGTGGATATCACTGTTATTATGGGGGCACTGTGGATATCACTGTTATTATGGGAGCACTGTGGATATCACTGTTATTATGGGGGCACTGTGGATATCGCTGTTATTATGGGAGCACTGTGGATATCACTGTTATTATGGGGGCACTGTGGATATCACTGTTATTATGGGGGCACTGTGGATATCACTGTTATTATGGGAGCACTGTGGATATCACTGTTATTATGGGGACACTGTGGATATCACTGTTATTATGGGGACACTGTGGATATCACTGTTATTATGGGAGCACTGTGGATATCACTGTTATTATGGGGGCACTGTGGATATCACTGTTATTATGGGAGCACTGTGGATATCGCTGTTATTATGGGGACACTGTGGATATCACTGTTATTATGGGGGCACTGTGGATATCGCTGTTATTATGGGGACACTGTGGATATCACTGTTATTATGGGGGCACTGTGGATATCACTGTTATTATGGGGGCACTGTGGATATCACTGTTATTATGGGGGCACTGTGGATATCACTGTTATTATGGGAGCACTGTGGATATCACTGTTATTATGGGGGCACTGTGGATATCACTGTTATTATGGGGGCACTGTGGATATCGCTGTTATTATGGGGACACTGTGGATATCACTGTTATTATGGGGGCACTGTGGATATCGCTGTTATTATGGGGACACTGTGGATATCACTGTTATTATGGGGGCACTGTGGATATCACTGTTATTATGGGAGCACTGTGGATATCACTGTTATTATGGGGGCACTGTGGATATCACTGTTATTATGGGAGCACTGTGGATATCACTGTTATTATGGGGGCACTGTGGATATCACTGTTATTATGGGAGCACTGTGGATATCACTGGTATTATGGGGACATTGTGGATATCACTGGTATTATGGGGACACTGTGGATATCACTGTTATTATGGGGGCACTGTGGATATCACTGGTATTATGGGGACACTGTGGATATCACTGTTATTATGGGGGCACTGTGGATATCACTGTTATTATGGGAGCACTGTGGATATCACTGTTATTATGGGGACACTGTGGATATCACTGTTATTATGGGAGCACTGTGGATATCACTGTTATTATGGGAGCACTGTGGATATCACTGTTATTATGGGGACACTGTGGATATCACTGTTATTATGGGAGCACTGTGGATATCACTGTTATTATGGGAGCACTGTGGATATCACTGGTATTATGGGGACACTGTGGATATCACTGTTATTATGGGGGACACTGTGGATATCACTGTTATTATGGGGGCACTGTGGATATCACTGTTATTATGGGGACACTGTGGATATCACTGTTATTATGGGGGACACTGTGGATATCACTGTTATTATGGGGGCACTGTGGATATCACTGTTATTATGGGGAGCACTGTGGATATCACTGTTATTATGGGGACACTGTGGATATCACTGTTATTATGGGGACACTGTGGATATCGCTGTTATTATGGGAGCACTGTGGATATCACTGTTATTATGGGGACACTGTGGATATCACTGTTATTATGGGAGCACTGTGGATATCACTGTTATTATGGGGACACTGTGGATATCACTGTTATTATGGGGACACTGTGGATATCACTGTTATTATGGGGGCACTGTGGATATCACTGTTATTATGGGAGCACTGTGGATATCACTGTTATTATGGGAGCACTGTGGATATCACTGTTATTATGGGGGCACTGTGGATATCACTGTTATTATGGGGACACTGTGGATATCACTGTTATTATGGGGGCACTGTGGATATCACTGTTATTATGGGAGCACTGTGGATATCACTGTTATTATGGGGGCACTGTGGATATCACTGTTATTATGGGGGCACTGTGGATGTCGCTGTTATTATGGGGGCACTGTGGATATCACTGTTATTATGGGGGCACTGTGGATATCACTGTTATTATGGGGGCGCTGCAGTAAGCACAGTTATAAGTCCCCATTCCTGGGTGTGTATACTTCCGCTCGATCGTCCGGTTACACGGGGTGGTGAGGACACAACATACGGTCGTCACTCAGGTCTCAGCATTTTCTGCCCTCAATCACAATCTCTTCCTCTTCTCGTTTCCTTTTACTGACACTTTAAAAAAGAGAAGTGAGATCACGTGACCCTGAACCCGTGGGGGGACTGGGAGAAAAAGAGGCAGAAGGTGCAGAGGAGTCCACTGTCCACAGCAGGAAGAAGAGACAACGAGGAGCAGAGACTGCAGAGAAATGGGAAAGCTGCGCACACTCCTCATCATCATCTGCATCCAAGGTACCGAGCGGCCAGTGTGTATATACTGGGGTCCTAATACATAATACAGGGGATGTGTCACTGTACGGGGTCCATGTACTTATAAAGAGGGGATGTGTCACTGTGCGGGGTCCATGTACTTATAAAGAGGGGATGTGTCACTGTGCGGGGTCCATGTACTTATAAAGAGGGGATGTGTCACTGTGCGGGGTCCATCTCGTTATTCAGGGGATATGTCACTATACGGGGTTCATCTCCTTATAAAGAGTGGACGTGTCACTGTACGGGGTCCATCTCCTTATAAAGAGTGGACGTGTCACTGTACGGTGTCCATCTCCTTATAAAGAGGGGACGTGTCACTGTACGGGGTCCATCTCCTTATAAAGAGGGGACGTGTCACTGTACGGGGTCCATCTCCTTATAAAGAGGGGACGTGTCACTGTACGGGGTCCATCTCCTTATAAAGAGGGGACGTGTCACTGTACGGTGTCCATCTCCTTATAAAGAGGGGACGTGTCACTGTACGGGGTCCATCTCCTTATAAAGAGGGGACGTGTCACTGTACGGTGTCCATCTCCTTATAAAGAGGGGACGTGTCACTGTACGGGGTCCATCTCCTTATAAAGAGTGGACGTGTCACTGTACGGTGTCCATCTCCTTATAAAGAGGGGACGTGTCACTGTACGGGGTCCATCTCCTTATAAAGAGGGGACGTGTCACTGTACGGTGTCCATCTCCTTATAAAGAGTGGACGTGTCACTGTACGGGGTCCATCTCCTTATAAAGAGTGGACGTGTCACTGTACGGGGTCCATCTCCTTATAAAGAGTGGACGTGTCACTGTACGGTGTCCATCTCCTTATAAAGAGGGGACGTGTCACTGTACGGGGTCCATCTCCTTATAAAGAGGGGATGTGTCACTGTACGGGGTCCATCTCCTTATAAAGAGGGGACGTGTCACTGTACGGGGTCCATCTCCTTATAAAGAGGGGACGTGTCACTGTACGGGGTCCATCTCCTTATAAAGAGGGGACGTGTCACTATACGGGGTTCATCTCCTTATACAGGGGCTATGTCACTGTACGGGGTTCATCTCCTTATACAGGGGACGTGTCACTGTACGGGGTCCATCTCCTTATAAAGAGGGGACGTGTCACTGTACGGGGTCCATCTCCTTATAAAGAGGGGACGTGTCACTGTATGGGGTACATCTCCTTATACAGGGGACGTATCACTGTGCGGGGTCCATCTCCTTATACAGGGGCTATGTCACTGTACGGGGTCCATCTCCTTATACAGGGGACGTGTCACTGTACGGGGTCCATCTCCTTATACAGGGGCTATGTCACTGTACGGGGTTTATCTCCTTATACAGGGGCTATGTCACTGTACGGGGTTCATCTCCTTATACAGGGGACGTGTCACTGTACGGGGTCCATCTCCTTATACAGGGGATGTGTCACTATACGTGGTTCATCTCCTTATACAGGGGATGTGTCACTGTACGGGGTCCATCTCCTTATAGAGAGGGGACGTGTCACTTTTCGGGGTCTTTTTAAGTCTTTGTCCAGTAAATTTCCAGTCCTAGCTGCCTTCGCCCCATTATCAGAGGTGGTAGTAACCAGCCCCATGTTTTTTCCTCCATCCTCCTTAGATTTCTGCTTTGGGATAAGGAGCTGTTCTCTTTTTGTCATCCTGGCTTCATTATGGGCTTTTCTCAGCAGATTATTGGGGTGCTTTCTGTCCTTGACCTGTGACTTAAGCCTGAGCAGTTCCTCCGTGCTCGGATATTGTCTGTTGCGTATTCCACTTTTTATACTTTTAGATGGTTGCTATCCCACATGAGGAGTGAATTGGTGGCCATGGGTGTGTTATAGATTTGTGTCCCCCTCCTTCACTTGTTGGTCCCCACCTCAATCGTGAAGTGGAGACTTATCAAGTTGTAATTCAATCTCTCAACAAATTTGGAGAACTGTGAGGACGTCCCCTTCCAGACGATAAAAATGTGGTTTACATATCGTACCCACTGTTCAATCTTGTACGTTTTGACATTTTTTTTTCTGTGCCAAACTCCACGGTTTCCTCACACCAGACAAGGAGGAAATTGGCATATGTGGGGGCACAGGGACTCCCCATTGCTGTGCCCCTGAGCTGGTGGACTTACCTCCCATTGAATAGAAAAGTAATTTCTGGTGAGGCGAAACATGGCTGTTCACAGAACAAATTCACTATGAGATCACAGCTGACAACCCCTTGTGTCTAAAGGGAACTGTGCTGCCTCCACTCCTTTGTCACGGGCTCTGGATGTATACAGGGCTTCCACATCGATACTATCAGTCAAAGGTAAGGCCATCCAGCCTAAGGAGAAGATCGGTTGTATGCCAGGTATAAGACCTTATCAACACAAATGCCAAGCTTCTGACCCAAACTTCCAATGCCAGACACAAACGATCTTCCCTTTCAGGGCTTCGACCCCTTATGAACTTTGGTAAGGCAGTAACAGGTATCTGGTTCTGGATTTTTTTGGTAATAGAAAATCAAACTCAGATTTGCTTATTAGATTATTGGAGAGACCCTCCTTCAAGATAGTCCTAAGTTCCTGCCAATATCCAGAGCTCTGTGTATAAGGACGAACCTCATATCCTTCCCGATCTCTCAGAAGGGATTCACACACACGTGTTTATAAACCAATGTGCTTGTCTAACATCTGTCAAGTGTGAACTTTTCACCTCGATATTACAAGATTTCATGTATGTTATATACTAATTATTCGGGTCCGGTCTGTAAATGTTCAGCGTTATGTCACTCACTTGATGTTACGATTTGTTCTGTCCATTATGGTTGTTCCTTTTTGCAGAGTATTGCCTGCTTTAGTCTCTAGCTAGCCAGTTGTTTAACAAGGTTAGTTGGGCCCAGATCTTGTATGCGGCATGTCACTTTTCTGTTGAATTTTGTTTCTTGGTGATTGGGGTTGGACTGGCTCACAGGAGAATTCTCCAGTAGGCCCCTGTGAAGGAGTGGGCCACCGCCCTCTTATATGAGCAGGACTTGGCACTACACGCTTGAATCATTATTTACAGATAAAGGCGGCATCTTATAAATTTAACAATCTACCCGGTTAATTGTTATATAAATTTGTGATTTGAGGGTATTGTTACATTTGCATGTAGTTGAAAAGGTGGGCCCTGGAGTTATTTACTGGTGGGCCCTTGGAACCCTAGTCCGACACTATGCCGTCCAGATCTGTGGATTCATGGAAAGTGTGGAGGTTGTATTTGTGATACTGAAGCCTCCATCCTGTGTAATAGAGGGGAGGCCTCCATCCCGTGCAGTAATCTAGAATACTCAGGTCTTTCTCCTGTTCTGCAGTCCAGAGTATATTCCTATTTAATGTACACTGATGAGCAAAAGGGTAACCTTCTGACTTTCAAGCTCCATATCTCACCATCCACTACTGCTCTGATCGTGAGACCACCATCATTTTATAGACCATCCTCTTGGTTATCTCATACATAAACTTACATCTATTTAACATATAGTTATGCAGATTCTTGTCATGTCGCCACGGCCTGAATTCTTCAGGGCTGCTCTCGATCAGATTCAACCATGTCTCCACCGAAATCTAATCCCAGGTCTCTTCTACACATTGCCACAGTTGGTGCACACTGGTCACCTCACTTGGATATGTATGTAACTTTTTCTTCACCTCTCTAGTGTCCGATTGGGTTTAGGTCTGGGGACAAACCAGCACCTCTACTTCATTGTCATTGAACCATTTCTTCACCAATCTTGACATATGCTTTTGCGTCACCGTCCTGTTGGCACACTACGTTGTCCTTTTCCATTGAGATCACCATCAATCCTGGTGAAGTATCCAATGCCACTGGCTGTGAATCAACCCCAAATCATCAGGCTTCCTCCACCAACCTAGACAGTTCCTTCAACTTCTCGATCCGTTAGCCCCTTTCCCCTTGTTTCTTCCAGACCCTTTTACACCCATTAGAGCCGTCTATTGACTTCCATCTTATCGTCCCAAATAACCCGTTTCCAATCTTCTATTTTCTCCTTTTCATACTTTTTTGCAAACTCTAGCTGACGCTTCTTATGACAATATTGAAGTTGAGGCTTTTTCACCTTTTTTCGGGCCACCATTCCAGACTTACGGGTCGCACAGTGCTTGCATAGACGTCTGATCTCACTATTATGAAGCAGACGAGCCTCCTCCACGGCCGTGTTTATCGCTCCAGAACCGATAGACCTTGTGATGAGCCAACTTGCTGACTGATATTTTGCCTGGACGTCCACCTCTTGGCTTCTGAATGGATGGACAGACTTCATTTCATATTCTTCCAGCTGTCATGGCGCTCACATGATGCAGTTTGGCAATTTTCTTGGCCGAGACTCGGCTATCGATGAGCTGGAGAATGCGGTTTCTCTTTTCTTGGGAAATCTTCTTGATGGCTCCTCGATTCGAACCAATGACCTTTTACTGGGGAATCATCCTAATAACACTCGGAGCTATGAGGGAATGTGAGAACAGGCTGAGATATGTAACATTCAGAAAGAAAAGATTATTCCACCACCAGGAGCAAAACAGCCACAACGCAGCGACCTGACGAGAAACTGCCTAACTAATCATATGCTAAACAGCTGAAAGTCAAACTTATGGATGAGCTAGCCAAGATGGTGGTCTATAAAATGACATAACCTACAGGAGCTTCTCAAAAAATTAGAATATTATCAATACAATACAACACAGACAGTGACTCTCCTCTATTCTATAGAGTCATTACACACAGAGTGATCTGTGTCACGGGTTTATTTCTGGTAATGTTGATGATTATGACTTACAGCCAATGACAACCCAAAAGTCATTATCTCAGTAAATCAGAATACTTTATAACACCAGCCTGAAAAATGATTGTAAAATCTGAAATGTTGTCCTACTGAAATGTATGATCAGTAAATGCCCTCAGTACTTGGTCGGGCTCCTTTTGCATCAATTACTGCATCAATGAGGCGTGGCATGGAGGCGATCAGCCTGTGGCACTGCTGAGGGGTTATGGAAGCCCAGGTTGCTTTGATAGCAGCCTTCAGCTCGTCTGCAGTGTGGGGTCTGGTGTCTCTCATCTTCCTCTTGACAATACTCCATAGATTCTCTATGGGGTTAAGGTCAGGAGAGTTTGCTGCCAATCAAGCCCAGTGATACTGTTGTGTGTACACCAGGTATTGGTACTTTTGGCAGACACTTGTAGCCCATGTCCTGGAGACGTCTGTGTGTGGTGTGAAGCAATGACTCCAGCAGCAGTCCGCTCCTTGTGAATCTCCCCACATTACTGAATGGCCTTTCCTTAACAATCCTTTCCAGGCTGCGGTTATCCCGGTGGCTTGTGCACCTTTTTCCACCACACTTTTTCCTTCCACTCCACTTTCCAATAATAATCTTGGATACAGCACTGTGTGAACAGCCGGCTTGTTTATCAATGACCTTTTGTGGCTTCCCCTCCTTGTGGAGTGTGTCAGTGACTGCCTTATGGACATCTGTCACGCTAGCAGTCTTCCCCATGATTGCGGAGCTACTGAAACAGACTAAGGGGTACTTCACACTAAGCGAGATCGTTGATGCGTCACCGATTTAGTGACGCATCAGCGATCTCGCCAGCGATCTTGCTGTGTGTCTCGCATCAGCGACTGCCCCCCCCCCCCCCCCCCGCCGGGTATCGCTAATGGTGCAGGAATGTCCTGGGCCATTTTTTGATCGTTGGTCTCCTGCTGGCCAGTGCGCATCGCTGCGTGTGACAGTGGGAGACCAACGATCGGCAACCTCCCAGCGCTGTCAGCAGATGCTGGGAGCTGGTATTCAGGGTAAATAGCGGGTAACTAAGCAATGTGCGCGCAGTTACCCGCTATTTACCCTGGATGCCAGCGTCCTCGCTGGTCCTGATCGCTGGTGAGTCAGTGTTTGACAGCTCACCAGTGATCATGTAGCGACGCACTAGTGATCCTGACCAGGTCGTATCGTTGTGGGGATCGCTGGTGCGTAACGGGACCGTTATAAACACTTAGGAGCCTGTACAGGGGTTTATTGTGAATTATTCTAATTTCATGAGATAATGATTTCTGGGTTCTCATTGGCTGTAAGCCATAATCATCATTACCAGAAATAAACCCGTGACACAGATCCCTCTGTGTGTAATGACTCTATAGAATAGAGGAGAGTCACTGTCTGTATTGAAGAACTGAGATAAATTCACGTTCTGATGATATTCTGATTTTGTGAGAAGCTCCTGTATAAGTGACTATGAGTCAAAGTCCCCAAAAAGCTTTTTAAAAAAGTATTAAAAAAAAGTATTTATTACAAAGTAGATGAACGATAAGGCAAAGCGAGCCCAATAAACCAGTCCAGGTGACAGATGAGCTAACCCGTGCGTATCCTATTTATCTGTTACAGGGAATCTGCAAGGGTTAATCATTGTGAAGAACACTGATAATCGTGTCAGTTACTGATACCCCGCTACTTGTGGCTGTTAGGACTAGGAGTACAGGCACTTTATAGTGGGGATCGGTGTTTGTACTCCATTTCTCTGGACGCTTTAAGTGTTTTTAAACATTCTTTGCTCTCTAATAAAGATGGTGACTATTTGTTAGTCCCTTCTGCATATATCTTTCTCTGCTGGAGTCAT
The DNA here is from genome assembly GCF_039654945.1 of Dendrobates tinctorius. Lineage (NCBI taxonomy): Eukaryota > Metazoa > Chordata > Amphibia > Anura > Dendrobatidae > Dendrobates > Dendrobates tinctorius. The sequence continues at coordinate 695,543 of NW_027361670.1, forward strand.
CTGCTCGGCACTAAGATGATCCCGTTTAGCTGTAGTCTTTGATGGCGCCCCTCACACTTGTACATTTTGGGGCTGCCAGCTTTTGCACATTTCCACACGGGGCAATATGGGTAAGAGGACCTTCGGTCGGGCATTTCCTCTCCTTTCCTCCACCGGTGTAGGTGACTTCACCATTTTTACTTTGCTCTTTGCCACTTGACATTCTCTGCACACAGTGGTTTGTCTACTTGGGAGATAACGCCATGAGCTACAGCTCGCTCCTCCCTGTGGTCAGAGGCCATGCTCCTGTGACATGGACATACCTGCCTTTACTACAGATACTATATGCTTCTCGTATCAGATGTGTGGATTAGCTCACCTGTACCCATTACTATTGTTCGTTGCATACGGATTTGCTGTGCCTTCACCATGGACTGTTTTATTGGGCTCTGTATCTTTCATCTACTTCCTAATAAACACATTTTTTACACGTTTTTCAAAAAAACTTTTTTTTGGACTTTGACTCCTAGTCTCTTACAGGTTGCCTACTCTATTGGAGTGTCCTTTTTTATATTTTTTGGCTACTTACAGACCTAGTCAAAATATTTTTAATACATTACTATACAGTATATAAGGTTTTTGGTTTGGATTATATCGTTTATACACTGCTCAAAAATAATGGGAACATTTAAACAACAGAATATAACTCCAAGTAAATCTCAGTACCAATGCTTTCTGGCTGATGTTGGTTGTGCTTTCACACTCGTGGTAGCATGAGACGGACTCTACAACCCACACAAGTGGCTCAGGTAGTGCAGCTCATCCAGGATGGCACATCAATGTGAGCTGTGTCAAGAAGGTTTGCTGTGTCTGTCATCGTAGTGTCCAGAGGCTGGAGGCGCTACCAGGAGACAGGCCAGTACACCAGGAGACGTGGAGGGGGCCGTAGGAGAGCAACAACCCAGCAGCAGGACCGCTACCTCCGCCTTTGTGCAAGGAGGAACAGGAGCACTGCCAGAGCCCTGCAAAATTACCTCCAGCAAGCCACAAATGTGCATGTTGTCTGCACAAACGGTTAGAAACTGACTCCATGAGGATAGTCTGAGGGCCCGACGTCCACACATGAGGGTTGTGCTCACAGCCCAACACCGTGCAGGATGCTTGGCATTTGCCACAGAACACCAGGATTGGCAAATTCGCCACTGGCTCCCTGTGCTCTTCACAGATGAGAGCAGGTTCCCACTGAGCACATGTGACAGACATGACAGAGTCTGGAGACGCCGTGGAGAGTGATCTGCCTGCAACATCCTTCAGCATAACCGGTTTGGCAGTGGGTCAGTAATGGTGTGGGGTGGCATTTCTTTGGAGGGCCGCACAGCCCTCCATGTGCCAGCCAGAGGTAGCCTGACTGCCATTAGGTACCGAGATGAGATCCTCAGACCCCTTGTGAGACCATATGCTGGTGCGGTTGGCCCTAGGTTCCTCCTAATGCAGGACAATGCCAGACCTCATGTGGCTGGAGTGTGTCAGCAGTTCCTGCAAGATGAAGGCATTGAAGCTATGGACTGGCCCGCCCGTTCCCCAGACCTGAATCCGATTGAGCACATCTGGGACATCATGTCTCGCTCCATCCACCAATGTCACGTTGCATCACAGACTGTCCAGGAGTTGGCGGATGCTTTAGTCCAGGTCTGGGAGGAGATCCCTCAGGAGACCACCCGCCGCCTCATCAGTACCATGACCAGGCATTGTACAGTAGGGAGGTCACACAGGCACGTGGAGGCCACACACAATACTGAGCATCTTTTCCTTGTCATGAGGCATTTCCACTGAAATTGGATCAGCTTGTAATTTGATTTTCCACTTTGACTTTGAGTATCATTCCAAATCCAGACCTCCATGGGATATTCATTTTGATTTACATTGTTTTATTGTTCTGAACACATTCCACTATGTAATGAATAAAAATTTGCTACTGGAATATTTTATTCAGAGATATCTAGGATGGGGTCTTTTAGTGTTCCCTTTATTTTTTTGAGCAGTGTATAAAATGATGGTAGTCTGACGATCAAAGCAGAAGTGGATAATGAGATATGGAGCCGGAAAGTCAGAAGGTCACAACATTGTTACCCCTTAGATCATTAATGTACATGGAGCTATAGGAATCCTCCGTCCTCGGTGATTACTCTGCATTTATCTACATTAATCTCATCTGACAAGTGTTCTCCCATCAGACATCTCATCCAGATCGTTCTGTAATATTGTAATGTCAAGGTCAGAGTTTAATATCCTCCATAGTTTGGTGTCATCAGCAAAGAGCGATACTTTACCCTCAATCCCATCCACAAGGTCATTAATAAAGAGGTTAAGAGAATTGGTCCTAGTACTGGTACAGATCCCTGCGGTCCCCCACTGCTCCTGGTACAGATCACCGCGGTCCCCCACTGCTCCCGGTACAGATCCCCGCGGTCCCCCGCTGCTCCCGGTACAGATCCCCGCGGTCCCCCGCTGCTCCCGGTACAGATCCCCGCGGTCCCCCGCTGCTCCCGGTACAGATCCCCGCGGTCCCCCGCTGCTCCCGGTACAGATTCCCGCGGTCCCCCGCTGCTCCCGGTACAGATCACCGCGGTCCCCCGCTGCTCCCGGTACAGATCCCCGCGGTCCCCCGCTGCTCCCGGTACAGATCCCCGCGGTCCCCCGCTGCTCCCGGTACAGATCCCCGCGGTCCTCCGCTGCTCCCGGTACAGATCCCCGCAGTCCGCCACTACTCAGATCCCCGCGGTCCCCCACTGCTCCTGGTACAGATCCCCGCGGTCCCCCACTGCTCCTGGTACAGATCCCCGCGGTCCCCCACTGCTCCTGGTACAGATCCCCGCGGTCCCCCGCTGCTCCCATTACAAATCCCTGCGGCCCCCCACTGCTCCCGGCACAGATTCCTGCGGTCCCCCACTGCTCCCGGCACAGATTCCTACGGTCCCCCACTGCTCCCAGTACAGATCCCTGCAGTCCTCCGCTGCTCAGATCCCCGCGGTCCCCCACTGCTCCCGGTACAGATCCCCGCGGTCCCCCGCTGCTCTCGGTACAGATCCCTGCGGTCCCCCGCTGCTCCCGGTACAGATCCCCGCGGTCCTCCGCTGCTCCCGGTACAGATCCCCGCAGTCCGCCACTACTCAGATCCCCGCGGTCCCCCACTGCTCCCGGTACAGATCCCCGCGGTCCCCCACTGCTCCTGGTACAGATCCCCGCGGTCCCCCACTGCTCCTGGTACAGATCCCCACGGTCCCCTGCTGCTCCCATTACAAATCCTTGCGGTCCCCCACTGCTCCCGGCACAGATTCCTGCGGTCCCCCACTGCTCCCGGCACAGATTCCTACGGTCCCCCACTGCTCCCGGTACAGATCCCTGCAGTCCTCCTCTGCTCAGATCCCCGAGGTCCCCCACTGCTCCCGGTACAGATCCCCGCGGTCCCCCGCTGCTCCCGGTACAGATCCCTGCGGTCCCCCACTGCTCCCGGTACAGATCCCCGCGGTCCCCCACTGCTCCCGGCACAGATTCCCGCGGTCCCCCACTGCTCCCGGTACAAATCCCCACTGCTCCCAGTACAGATCCCAGTGGTTCCCCACTGCTCCTGGTACAGATCCCCGCGGTCCCCCACTGCTCCTGGTACAGATCCCCGCGGTCCCCCACTGCTCCCGGTACAGATTCCTGCGGTCCCCCACTGCTCCCGGCACAGATCCCTGCGGTCCGCCACTGCTCAGATCCCCGTGGTCCCCAACTGCTCCCGGTACAGATCCCTGCGGTCCCCCACTGCTCCCGGTACAGATCGCCGCGGTCCCCCACTGCTCCCGGTACAGATCGCCGCGGCCCCCCCACTGCTCCCGGTACAGATCCCCGCGGTCCCCCACTGCTCCCGGTAGAGATCCCCACAGTCCCCCACTGCTCCCGGTAGAGATCCCCGCAGTCCGCCACTGCTCCCGGTACAGATCCCTGCAGTCCGCCACTGCTCAGATTCCCGCGGTCCCCCACTGCTCCCGGTACAGATTCCCGCGGTCCCCCACTGCTCCCGGTACAGATTCCCGCGGTCCCCCACTGCTCCCGGTACAGATTCCCGCGGTCCCCCACTGCTCCCGGTACAGATTCCCGCGGTCCCCCACTGCTCCCGGTACAGATTCCCGCGGTCCCCCACTGCTCCCGGTACAGATTCCCGCGGTCCCACACTGCTCCCCGTACAGATTCCCGCGGTCCCCCACTGCTGACTATATCCCATTTAATGAATGTACCATTTATGACTCTGGACCCTTAACCATTTCTTTACCCATCTGCATACAGTTTCCCTTAGTTCCTGCTTTTGGAGGTTCAGTATAAGGCTGTTGTGTGGTTCAGTATCAGATGCCTTTGCTCCTTTGCAAACTCCATAGAAATCACATCAGCCGCTTGGCAACATCCAGTTTTGCCTCCTCATAGAAACCCAACATGTTGGTTAGACATAATCATTTATGAACCCGTGCTGGTTGTCGGTTATTATATTATTCTCTGCAATATATTTTTGCAGGTCATCTCTTATAATGCCCTCTAACTTTGCACACAACTGATGTCAGACTTACCAGATGGTAGTTGGCTGGTGCACCGGCAGACGCCATTGGCCGGACTTACCCTGGAGGGGCGTAACAAAGTGGCAACCTGGGCTTCAATGGAGCCTATGTTGGTGAGGATAGGCTTGGCCGCAAGTAATCACCAGGTACCAGTCCAGGTCAGTCCCCGGACCTGCAGCAGATGTGGTCAGACAGTCCGAGGTTGGGGCGGATAGCACAAAGTCAAAATATGAGCCGGGGGTCAGGAGTGGAGAGATCAGACAAAATGAGTAAACAAGCTGGGTCAGTAACAGGAGAGCCAAAATAGGAATCCACCAAGACAGGTAACTAGAAACCTAAATTCAGGCGAGGTATGGAGGGAGGAGCTACATAATGAGGATAGGCCAGGGAAACAAAACTGCAGGACACAGCAGGGTTAAATTCCTGCAGAGTCTGGCCACCTTGGTATAGACAGGTGGAGACAGCAGGAGGAAGCAGCAGTGCTGGGTTTACTGTATGAGGCAGCTCAATGAGACGGCCTGACATGGGAAGGAGCAGAGCGGCGTACGCAGTGAGTAGGACAGCACTCAGAAGGCGTACAAGTTTCTGGCATAACACCTGGATCAATCTTCTTATTTCCAGAAGCAGGAAATAATCTTGTGAACAAATGATGTTAAGTATAACTTACTGCAACGCCCCCTCTGGAAGAAGCTAATGTGAACCGGCGGCAGTGGGGTGGCAGCTTGGGTATACAGGAGTCTCTTACCATTGCAGTAAGTTATACTTTACATAGGATTCCTTTGTTTTAAAGTCATTTATACCCGCTACTATAAAATACAGGACCCCATCCTGATCTTCATTTACCAACCCGCACTAAACACTTTCACTACAATAAGCTAATATCTCTCAGGACCTGAGAATCTCTCAGCACTACATCGAGTGAAATAATCCTGAAGACACTAATTACGGCCTTATTACACACTTTTGAACTACCAGCATTACATATATATTTTGTGACTCCGTATTTCTCTGCGCTGCTTGTAGAGATGCCTGTATGCTTGCTTTTTTAACTCTTTTATACTGTTATAATCAATACATTTTGATTACTTTTGAAAAATACTGACTACTGTGCCGTACAGAGCTCAAACATCTCTAGAAGTGTTATTACCGAATTTTTCGGACCATAAGATGCATATTTGCCCTCCAATAATGTGGAGGAAGATGGGTGGTGCGTCTTATAGTCCGGATGTATCGGCTCTGGGGAGTGGCAGCGACAGAGCAGTGGGTCACAGGAGGCAGCGGCTGCGGCTTACTCCCCTGCTCGCTGCTAAAGAGAAACGAATATTCACTGCATTCTACGCCCTTGGAAGTGGTGAACAGTGAATAGTAATGAATTAGTAGCGGGGACATGTGATCTCCCAGCAGTTGCAGGAAGCCTGTGGCTAACACTGTGCTCGCTACTAAAAAGCAATCACTGCCCTCCACGCACATGGTCCCATCGTGGGGAGCAGTGAGTATTCCAGCAGCTGTCCTTCCTTGTAAGCAGCACATGACGTCACTACACTGCACTACTTACAAGCAGAAAGCAGCTGCTGGCATCGGAACAGAAGGCTGCAAGGGAGCGCGGGAAGGTAAATGTAAAGGGTTTTTTTAAATATTTTTCCGATGGGGCCCTACATACCAGAATGGGGATGGGGGGGTCAATCATACCAGGAACAGGATGGGGCCATGCATACCAGGGTGGGGATGGGGGGAAATCAAACCAGGTACAGGATGGGGCCATGCATACCAGGATAGGGATGGGGGCAATCATACCAGGAACAGGATGGGGCCATGCATACCAGGGTGGGGATGGGGGGGCAATCATACCAGGATAAGGATGGGGCCATGCATACCAGGGTGGGGATGGGGGGCAGTCATACCAGGAACAGGGTGGGGCCATGCATACCAGGGTGGGGATGGGGGGCAATCATACCAGGATAGGGCTGGGGGGCAATCATACCAGGATAAGGATGGGAGCCATGCATACCAGGGTTGGGATGGGGGGCAATCATACCAGGATAAGGATGGGAGCCATGCATACCAGGGTGGGGATGGGGGGCAATCATACCAGGATAAGGATGGGAGCCATGCATACCAGGGTGGGGATGGGGGGCAATCATACCAGGATAAGGATGGGAGCCATGCATACCAGGATAGGGCTGGGGGGCAATCATACCAGGATAAGGATGGGAGCCATGCATACCAGGGTGGGGATGGGGGGCAATCATACCAGGATAAGGATGGGGCCATGCATACCAGGATAGGGATGGGGGGCAATCATACCAGGAACAGGATAATAATAATACATTTTATTTCTATAGCGCCGACATATTCCGCAGCACTTTACATTTCAGAGGGGATTTGTACAGACAATAGACATTACAGCATAACAATAATCACATAGATCATAACAGATACCAAGAGGAGTGAGGGCCCTGCTCGCAAGCTTACAGTCTATGAGGAAAGAGGGAGACACGAAAGGTGGGTGGTAACAGTTGCCCTGATTGTATGGACCAGCCATAATGTTAGGTGTGGGACAGTACAGACACAGAGGGTTAATGGAGGCATAAAGCATGTGGGAACATGATGCGGGGAACCTGGTTATGGTAAAACTTTTGGCTGTGCCACACAGGGATAGATTAGGTTAATGTGTTGAGGCGATAGGCCAGTCTGAATAAATGTGTTTTCAGGGAACGCTTAAAATTGTGGGGATTGGGGACTAATCGTATTGACCTGGGAAGTGCATTCCAAAGAATTGGTGCAGCACGTGTAAAGTCTTGGAGACGGGAGTGGGAGGTTCTGAATATTGAGGATGCTAACCTCAGGTCATCAGCAGAACGGAGGGCGCGGGTAGGGTGGTAGACTGAAACAAGGGAGGAGATGTAGGATGGTGCTGAGCCATGGAGGGCTTTGTGGGTGAGGGTAATAAGTTTATACTGAATTCTGGAGTGGATGGGTAGCCAGTGTAATGACTGGCACAAGGTAGAGGCATCGGTGTAACGATTGGTGAGGAATATGATCCTGGCTGCAGCATTCAAGACAGATTGGAGGGGGGAGAGTTTGGTAAGAGAGAGACCGATTAGAAGAGAGTTACAATAGTCCAGACGAGAATGAATAAGAGAAACAGTAAGGGTGGGGATGGGGGGGCAATCATACCAGGATAAGGATGGGGGCCATGCATACCAGGGTGGGGATGGAGGGCAATCATACCAGGATAGGGATGGGGGGCAATCATACCAGGATAAGGATGGGGCCATGCATACCAGGATAGGGACGGGGGGCAATCATACCAGGATAAGGATGGGAGCCATGCATACCAGGGTGGAGATGGGTAGCAATCATACCAGGATAAGGATGGGGCCCTCCATACCAGGAAGGAGATGGGGGGGGGGAATAATACCGGGATGGGGAGCAATCATGCCAGGAACAGAATGAGGCCATGCATACAAGGATGGTGGGGGGAATCATACCAGGATAAGGATGGGGCCCTGCATACCAGGAAGGAGATGGGGGGGGGGGGGAACAATACCAGGATGGGGAGCAATCATACCAGGAACAGAATGAGGCCATGCATACAAGGATGGGGATGGGGGGGTCAATCACACTAGGATAAGGATGGGGCCATGCATACCAGGATGGAGATGAGGGGCAATCATACCAGGATAAGGATGGGTCATGCATACCAGGATGGGGGGGGCAATCATACCAGGATAAGGATGGGTCACGCATACTAGGATGAAAATGGGGGGCAATCATACCAGGATAAGGATGGGGCCATCCATACTAGGACGGAGATGGGTAGCAATCATACCAGATAAGGATGGGTCATGCATACTAGGACGAAGATGGGGGGCAATCATACCAGGAACAGGATGAGGCCATGCATACCAGGGTGGGGATGGGGGGAAATCATACCAGGATAAGGATGGGGCCATGCATACCAGGACGGAGATGGGGGGCAATCATACCAGGAACAGGATGGGACCATGCATATGGGATGGAGGCACTGCATATCAGAATAGGGATGAGGGGGACCATTTCTAACAGGATAGGGATGAGGGGGGCATGTATACATGGATAGGGATGAGGGGACCATGTATACCAGGAGAAGGATGAGGGATCCATGCATACAAGGATAGGGATGAGGGGTCCATGCATATCAGGATGGGGATGAGGGGGACCATATATACCAGGATGGGGGATATTAAGTAAAGAATTGATCACATTTTTGCTTCAATTTTTTTCTAATTTCCTCATCTAAAATCTAGGTGCGTCTTATAGTCCGAAAAATACGGTATATCTTGATTTGGAGATGTCATTCACCTATGAAATCTCCAAATGAAAGAGTGCATTAATCCATCACAGTAACATAGTCAGGTTCAACTTGTAACATTAGCATGACCGCTCTAACAGTAAAGAAGCCTTTCCTATACTGATGAACCATAATTCTTCAACCTCATAATGATATAGTAATTTTGGGTTTAATGTTCTTGTAACCATCTCTACAGTCATGGCCAAAAGTTTTGAGAATGACACAAATATTATATTGTCACATGATCTGCTGGCCTCTGGTTTTTATGTGTGTTTGTCAGATGTTTTTATCACATACAGAAATATAATTGCAATCATATTATGAGTAACAAAAGGTTATATTGACAGTTAGAATGAGTTAATGCAGCAAGTCAATATTTGCAGTGTTGACCCTTCTTCTTCAGGACCTCAGCAATTCTCCCTGGCATGCTCTCAATCAACTTCTGGATCAAATCCTGACTGATAGCAGTCCATTCTTGCAAAATCAATGCTTTTATTTTGTCTGAATTTGAAGGTTTTTGTTTGTCCACCCGTCTCTTGATGATTGACCACAAGTTCTCAATGGGATTAAGATCTGGGGAGTTTCCAGGCCATGGTCCCAAAATCTCTATGTTTTGTTCCCTGAGCCATTTAGTTATCACCTTTGCTTTATGGCAAGGTGCTCCATCATGTTGAAAAAGGCATTGTTGATCGCCAAACTGCTCTTGGACGGTTGGGAGAAGTTGCTCTTGGAGGACATTCTGGTACCATTCTTTATTCATGGCTGTGTTTTTAGGCAAGACTGAGAGAGAGCCCGTTCCCTTGGCTGAGAAGCAACCCCACACATGAATGGTTTCAGGATGCTTGACAGTTGGCATGAGACAAGACTGGTGGTAGCGCTCACCTGGTCTTCTCCGAATAAGCCGTTTTCCAGATGTCCCAAACAATCGAAAAGGGGATTCATCAGAGAAAATTCTTTACCCCAGTTCTCAGCAGTCCACTCCCTGTACCTCTTGCAGAATATCAGTCTGTCCATGATGTTTTTCCTGGAGAGAAGTGGCTTCTTTGCTGCCCTCCTTGAGACCAGGCCTTGCTCCAAGAGTCTCCGCCTCACAGTGTGTGCAGATGCACTCACACCTGCCTGCTGCCATTCCTGAGCAAGCTCTGCACTGCTGGTAGCCCGATCCCGCAGCTGAAACACTTTTAAGAGACGGTCCTGGTGCTTGCTGGTCTTTCTTGGGCGCCCTGGAGCCTTTTTGGCAACAAGGGAACCTCTCTCCTTGAAGTTCTTGATGATGCGATAGATTGTTGACTGAGGTGCAATCTTTCTAGCTGCGATACTCTTCCCTGTTAGGCCATTTTTGTGCAGTGCAATGATGACTGCACGTGTTTCTTTAGAACCATGGTTAACAGAAGAGAAACAATGATGCCAAGCACCAGCCTCCTTTTAAAGTGTCCAGTGGTGTCATTCTTACTTAATCATGACAGATTGATCTCCAGCCCTGTCCTCATCAACACCCACACCTGTGTTAATGGAGCAATCACTGAAACGATGTTAGCTGGTCCTTTTAAGGCAGGGCTGCAATGATGTTGAAATGTGTTTTGGGGGATAAAGTTCATTTTCTAGGCAAATATTGACTTTGCAAGTAATTGCTATTAAACTGATCACTCTTTATAACATTCTGGAGTATATGCAAATTGCCATTAGAAAAAATGAAGCAGTAGACTTTGTAAAAATTAATATTTGTGTCATTCTCTAAACTTTTGGCCATGACTGTAGGTGTACACTACAACTTATAGATGTGAATATCTGGGATACATAGTAGTATATTATATGGTTATGGGATAAAGAGAGATGAGGAACGGGTCACCACCGAAGAATTATGGATTCCAGGGTTAATGTTTTTCATTAATCACAATTCCTTCTCCATCTGTATTACAGCTTGCTGTAGTGACCAAGATCCTGCACCTGATCGAAGAAACGCAATTCCACCATGTCTGTGGTGCCCAAAGAAAACTACTACACACCGCACAACTACACACTTAACATCACACACAACTACAGCACAAACCACTGCACATACTAACCACACAACTACGCCTCATACCACTGGCCATACCAACCACACCTCTACACCTCATCCAACCGGCCATACCAACCACACCTCTACACCCCACCCAACCGGCCATACCAACCACACCTCTACACCCCATCCAACCGGCCATACCAACCACACCTCTACACCCCATCCAACCGGCCATACCAACCAAACCTCTACACCCCATCCAACCGGCCATACCAACCACACCTCTACACCCCATCCAACTGGCCATACCAACCACACATCTACACCCCATCCAACCGCCCATACAAATCAGACGTCCCTTCCGGTCACCACGATGCCTCCTTCTACAGAATATGTTGTTAATGGTACTGCAGGCGTATGCTTGAGGATGACGGCATCTTTCAAAATATCATATAATGACACAAAGACGTCAGAGGTAAATTGGGAACTTTGTACATTGGGCAATTTTCATATAAAATATTGTGATACTGACTAAAAGTTCACAATCATAAAACATTTGCATTGATGACAGTGAGTGATTGGAGAGAATCTGCTTTTTCGTCACTGATCGAATCGTCTTGATTCCCATCCTTAGCAGATAAAACATGAGGAATTTCAAAAGTGGTGGAAATTACTAATATTGTTACATAGGTCTTTCGAACACAAAAAAACCCCCACTATCATGTCAATCATTTGAGATGGACAGTGACGAACCGGAAATGGGAAAGGACGTCAACCTACTTGGATCAATCATCACTCAAGATGCAGAGATGACACCGGAAGTCAATAGGAGAACAGCTCTGGGCAAGGTCTTCAAATCGAGGAACATTCCACTGGTGGTGAAGACACGGCTCGTACATGGCCTGGCCTTTACTGTGGTAACATACGGATGTGAAACCTGGACCATAAAAAAACAAGACAGAAGAATAATCGATGCCTTCAAAATGTGCTGGAGAAGGATGTTATCAATACCATGGATGGCAAGAAGAACAAATCAAGCCAGACATGTGACTGAAAACAAGGATCCGCAAGCTACGACTTGTCACATCATATGATGAGAGCAATCACTGGAGAACGACATCATGGTCGGAAGAATAGAAGGAACAAGGCGAAGAGGAAAACCAGCAACCTGATGGCTTTATACCATCAAGATAACCACGGAGAACACTCTGATGGACCATGTAAAAAATGCATGTAAAATTTTTGGCACCCCTGGTCAAAATCACTGTTATTGTGAACAGTTAAGCGAGTAGAAGATGTAATGATCTCTAAAAGGCCTAAAGTTAATGACGACACATTTCCTTTGTATTTTAAGCCCAAAAAATGTTTTCATCTTATATTTTAAAAATTACAAAAAGGAAAATGGTCCTATGCAAAAGTTTGAGCACCCTGCATGGTTAATATATAGTAGCACCCCCCTTTTGAAAATATCACATCTTGTCTGAGGGATTTTCCTCCATTCTTCCTTGGAGAATTCCTCCAGTTCTGTGAGATTCCTGGGTCGCCTTACATCCTCTACTATTTTGAGGTCTCGCCACAGATTGTCAATGATATTCAGATCAGGGGAATGTGAGGGCCATTGTAAAACCTTCAGCTTGACCTTTAGGATCATTATCCATTTGTAGACACCATCCTCTTTTCACCTTCAGCTTTTTTACAGATGATGCTATGTTTGCATGGAGAATTTGTTGAAATTTCATTGGATCCATTCTTCCCTCTACCCGTGAAATGTTCCCCCTGCCACTGGCTGCAACACAACCCCAAAGCATGATTGATCCACCCCCATACTTAACTGTTGGCGAGATGTTCTTTTCCTGAAATTCTGTGCTTTTTCTCCATACTTACCTTTGATCATTGTGGCCAAAAAGTTCTATTTTAACCTCATCAGTCCACAGGGCTTGTTTCCATGTTTGTTTTCATACTTCTGAGGCTGAATTTTATGGTGAGGACGCAGGAGAGGTTTTCTTCTGATGACTCTTACACGAAGGCCATATATGTTCCGGTGTCTCTGAACAGTAGAACAATATACCACAATTTCAAAGTCTGCTAAATCTTTCTGAAGGTTCTGATCGGTCAGGTCCGATGGGTGTAGCGGTCCGGCGCCTCCCATTTTCATACGATGCCGTCCTCTTCTTCCCTTCCCGTTGTGGCTGCTGCGCAGGCGCACTGCTCTGCCCTCAACAGGAAGAGAAGAAGAGGACAGCGTCGTATGAAGATGGGAGGCGCCGGACCGGACCGCCCCCCCCCCGGTGAGTATAATCTAACTCTTTTCTCTTCTCTTTCAGGTTACATTGGGGGCTTATCTACAGCATTACAGAATGCTGTAGAGAAGCCCCTGATGGCGGTGTCAGCAGCTCATATTCGAAGAGGTGTGACAGATTCCCTTTAAGATCTGAAATCTTGGTCAAATGATTTACATTTAAAATGATCTTGTAACATTGAAGCTCGTCCTCCAATCACATCCAAAGCTGTCTATTGTCTATGACAATGCTGCAGTGCACTGTGTGAGCTGAGGGGATAAACTAGACACATCTTAAGAAGCATGCAGCTCTGGGTGTGATTGGAGGAGTCGGCTGATAGATTACACCATGTAGACGACACACGGAGACGTGATGCAGCACAGGATGGGCACCAGAAAAATCAAATCTGTGCAAAGATAACCATTCTGTAAATTGTGTCCTGTAAACTGAGGTTTCGAGGTGACACAAGCGTCACAGGACTCTAATTGTACCATTCCCACTGTTCAGACCGTGAACCTGCCAGAGCCGGACACTGACGCTTCTGGAAACTGCTCTGCCGACAGCGCCTGGCTGACCCTGACCTTCCCACAAGGACAAGTCACCATCACATTCCGCCAGGTGGGCCATCAGCTGCGGGACAGGGGCAGGGGCAGCATTAGGGGTCTCATATAGCCGGACTGGGCAGTAACCATCCAGAAAATAAAGTGTGTGACGAGCGGACACAATGCAGATATCTGCTGATAACTACATTTTTTGCTTCCACAGGACACCAAAGACAACAATTTCTTCCTGAACGAGGTTAATATAACTCTGAAGAGTTTAGGTAAAACGTGCAAGAGCCTCGAAAATGCCAATCCTGGCCTGGGGTGTGTCGTCCTGTAATAACCCTGCCCGTGTCCTGGGGTGTGTCGTCCTGTAATAACCCTGCCCGAGTCCTGGGGTGTCGTCCTGTAATAACCCTGCCCGTGTCCTGGGGTGTGTCGTCCTGTAATAACCCTGCCCGTGTTCTGGGGTGTGTCGTCCTGTAATAACCCTGCCCGTGTTCTGGGGTGTGTCGTCCTGTAATAACACTGCCCGTGTCCTGGGGTGTGTCGTCCTGTAATAACCCTGCCCGTGTCCTGGGGTGTGTCGTCCTGTAATAACCCTGCCCGAGTCCTGGGGTGTCGTCCTGTAATAACCCTGCCCGTGTCCTGGGGTGTGTCGTCCTGTAATAACCCTGCCCGTGTTCTGGGGTGTGTCGTCCTGTAATAACCCTGCCCGTGTTCTGGGGTGTGTCGTCCTGTAATAACCCTGCCCGTGTCCTGGGGTGTATCGTCCTGTAATAACCCTGCCCGTGTCCTGGGGTGTATCGTCCTGTAATAACCCTGCCCGTGTCCTGGGGTGTATCGTCCTGTAATAACCCTGCCCGTGTCCTGGGGTGTATCGTCCTGTAATAACCCTGCCCGTGTCCTGGGGTGTATCGTCCTGTAATAACCCTGCCCGTGTGCTGGGGTGTATCGTCCTGTAATAACCCTGCCCGTGTCCTGGGGTGTATCGTCCTGTAATAACCCTGCCCGTGTCCTGGGGTGTATCGTCCTGTAATAACCCTGCCCGTGCTCTGGGGTGTATCGTCCTGTAATAACCCTGCCCGTGCTCTGGGGTGTGTCGTCCTGTAATAACCCTGCCCGTGTCCTGGGGTGTGTCGTCCTGTAATAACCCTGCCCGTGTCCTGGGGTGTGTCGTCCTGTAATAACCCTGCCCGTGTCCTGGGGTGTATCGTCCTGTAATAACCCTGCCCGTGTTCTGGGGTGTATCGTCCTGTAATAACCCTGCCCGTGTCCTGGGGAGTATCGTCCTGTAATAACCCTGCCCGTGTTCTGGGGTGTATCGTCCTGTAATAACCCTGCCCGTGTGCTGGGGTGTATCGTCCTGTAATAACCCTGCCCGTGTCCTGGGGTGTATCGTCCTGTAATAACCCTGCCCGTGTCCTGGGGTGTATCGTCCTGTAATAACCCTGCCCGTGCTCTGGGGTGTGTCGTCCTGTAATAACCCTGCCCGTGCTCTGGGGTGTGTCGTCCTGTAATAACCCTGCCCGTGTCCTGGGGTGTGTCGTCCTGTAATAACCCTGCCCGTGTCCTGGGGTGTGTCGTCCTGTAATAACCCTGCCCGTGTCCTGGGGTGTATCGTCCTGTAATAACCCTGCCCGTGTTCTGGGGTGTATCGTCCTGTAATAACCCTGCCCGTGTCCTGGGGAGTATCGTCCTGTAATAACCCTGCCCGTGTTCTGGGGTGTATTGTCCTGTAATAACCCTGCCCGTGTTCTGGGGAGTATCGTCCTGTAATAACCCTGCCCGTGTCCTGGGGAGTATCGTCCTGTAATAACCCTGCCCGTGTCCTGGGGTGTATCGTCCTGTAATAACCCTGCCCGTGTTCTGGGGTGTATCGTCCTGTAATAACCCTGCCCGTGTTCTGGGGAGTATCGTCCTGTAATAACACTGCCCGTGTCCTGGGGTGTATCGTCCTGTAATAACCCTGCCCGTGTTCTGGGGTGTATCGTCCAGTAATAACCCTGCCCGTGTCCTGGGGTGTATCGTCCTGTAATAACCCTGCCTGTGTTCTGGGGAGTATCGTCCTGTAATAACCCTGCCCGTGTTCTGGGGAGTATCGTCCTGTAATAACCCTGCCCGTGTCCTGGGGAGTATCGTCCTGTAATAACCCTGCCCGTGTTCTGGGGAGTATCGTCCTGTAATAACCCTGCCCGTGTTCTGGGGAGTATCGTCCTGTAATAACCCTGCCCGTGTTCTGGGGTGTCGTCCTGTAATAACCCTGCCCGTGTCCTGGGGAGTATCGTCCTGTAATAACCCTGCCCGTGTCCTGGGGTGTATCGTCCTGTAATAACCCTGCCTGTGTCCTGGGGTGTATCGTCCTGTAATAACCCTGCCCGTGTCCTGGGGTGTATTGTCCTGTAATAACCCTGCCCGTGTTCTGGGGAGTATCGTCCTGTAATAACCCTGCCCGTGTTCTGGGGAGTATCGTCCTGTAATAACCCTGCCCGTGTTCTGGGGAGTATCGTCCTGTAATAACCCTGCCCGTGTTCTGGGGAGTATCGTCCTGTAATAACCCTGCCCGTGTTCTGGGGTGTATCGTCCTGTAATAACCCTGCCCGTGTCCTGGGGTGTGTCGTCCTGTAATAACCCTGCCTGTGTCCTGGGGTGTATCGTCCTGTAATAACCCTGCCCGTGTCCTGGGGTGTATCGTCCTGTAATAACCCTGCCCGTGTCCTGGGGTCAGTGGCGTAGCAACTGTTTGTGGCGCCCGGGGCGGTCGAAAAATTTGCCGCCCCTTTGGTCGTTGATAATCCGGAAGCATCCGAAGAGCCCACACTACACTCAAAGATCTAATTTTTAGTCTGCTACTAACTCTGCTGTTATTATTTCTAAATTTCTAGACTTATATATGGGTATATAGCATATATAGGTGTTCCCAGGGGTGTATACTTGTATATAGCTTCGATAGGTGGCTTCCAGAGGTGTATACAGGTGTACATAGCTTCTATAAAAGGCTCACTGGTGCCGTACATGACTGGCGAATATGACAGGCGTGCCGCGTACGTGACCGGTGGAGTCCAGAGCAGTTGAAAAGTTGTGGCATTTTTTTAGGACGCTGATATCTGCTCTCGAGGCGTTTGTATCCAGCGCTGACTACATTACAGCTGGAGTAGAAGACGCCAATCTCCAGGACTCAAGGCCTTAGTGTCAGCATTGGAGCAACCAGAAAAAGGAAAATGAGTAACTGATCCGACCACACAAAGCAGAACATTTGGGGTTGATGGACCCCGGTGTATAATACAGCCGGTGTGGCACGTGTCACAGTCTGAGTGTCTCCCCTCAGGGCCCCCACAGCAGGTGTCACAGTCTGAGTGTCTCCCCTCAGGGCCCCCACAGCAGGTGTCACAGTCTGAGTGTCTCCCCTCAGGGCCCTCACAGCAGGTGTCACAGTCTGAGTGTCTCCCCTCAGGGCCCTCACAGCAGGTGTCACAGTCTGAGTGTCTCCCCTCAGGGCCCTCACAGATATCCCGGGCAGGCTGGGCAGCGCTTCCCGCCGTCCCCCTCACTCACCGGCTCCTGTGTCCCGGGATCTGCTCCTGCGTCACCTCAGCTCAGCAGCCACGTGTTCTTCGGGCAGCTCCGACCCGCGGCCAACACCTCCTCCGACGTCCAGGATCCAGGAGCGGATGGGCGTTCACCTGAGTGCGCCCAGCACCGGCTCAGGAGCGGACAGCAGCCGGGGCTCCGAGTCCGAGTTCAGCAGAGCAAGGTAGAAAGCGCCTGAGGCTGAGCTGCGCCTGCACTGTGCCTCCGCGGAGTCCGCGCTTCTTCCACGGCAGAGGAGAGAAGAAGAACTGCTGCTGCCACGCGGCGCCGCCCCCACATACTTGCCGCCTAGGGCGGACCGCCCCCCCCGCCCCCCCCCCCACGCTACGCCACTGCCTGGGGTGTATCGTCCTGTAATAACCCTGCCCGTGTCCTGGGGTGTATCGTCCTGTAATAACCCTGCCCGTGTTCTGGGGTGTATCGTCCTGTAATAACCCTGCCCGTGTCCTGGGGTGTATCGTCCTGTAATAACCCTGCCCGTGTTCTGGGGAGTATCGTCCTGTAATAACCCTGCCCGTGTTCTGGGGTGTATCGTCCTGTAATAACCCTGCCCGTGTCCTGGGGTGTATCGTCCTGTAATAACCCTGCCCGTGTCCTGGGGTGTATCGTCCTGTAATAACCCTGCCCGTGTTCTGGGGTGTATCGTCCTGTAATAACCCTGCCCGTGTCCTGGGGTGTATCGTCCTGTAATAACCCTGCCCGTGTTCTGGGGAGTATCGTCCTGTAATAACCCTGCCCGTGTTCTGGGGTGTATCGTCCTGTAATAACCCTGCCCGTGTCCTGGGGAGTATCGTCCTGTAATAACCCTGCCCGTGTCCTGGGGAGTATCGTCCTGTAATAACCCTGCCCGTGTCCTGGGGTGTATCGTCCTGTAATAACCCTGCCCGTGTCCTGGGGTGTATCGTCCTGTAATAACCCTGCCCGTGTTCTGGGGTGTATCGTCCTGTAATAACCCTGCCCGTGTCCTGGGGTGTATCGTCCTGTAATAACCCTGCCCGTGTCCTGGGGTGTATCGTCCTGTAATAACCCTGCGCGTGTTCTGGGGTGTATCGTCCTGTAATAACCCTGCCCGTGCTCTGGGGTGTATCGTCCTGTAATAACCCTGCCCGTGTCCTGGGGTGTATCGTCCTGTAATAACCCTGCGCGTGTTCTGGGGTGTATCGTCCTGTAATAACCCTGCCCGTGTTCTGGGGTGTATCGTCCTGTAATAACCCTGCCCGTGTCCTGGGGTGTATCGTCCTGTAATAACCCTGCCCGTGTCCTGGGGTGTATCGTCCTGTAATAACCCTGCGCGTGTTCTGGGGTGTATCGTCCTGTAATAACCCTGCCCGTGCTCTGGGGTGTATCGTCCTGTAATAACCCTGCCCGTGTCCTGGGGTGTATCGTCCTGTAATAACCCTGCCCGTGTCCTGGGGTGTATCGTCCTGTAATAACCCTGCCCGTGTTCTGGGGTGTATCGTCCTGTAATAACCCTGCCCGTGTCCTGGGGTGTATCGTCCTGTAATAACCCTGCCCGTGTTCTGGGGTGTATCGTCCTGTAATAACCCTGCCCGTGTCCTGGGGTGTATCGTCCTGTAATAACCCTGCCCGTGTTCTGGGGTGTATCGTCCTGTAATAACCCTGCCCGTGCTCTGGGGTGTATCGTCCTGTAATAACCCTGCGCGTGTTCTGGGGTGTATCGTCCTGTAATAACCCTGCCCGTGTCCTGGGGTGTATCGTCCTGTAATAACCCTGCGCGTGTTCTGGGGAGTATCGTCCTGTAATAACCCTGCCCGTGTTCTGGGGTGTATCGTCCTGTAATAACCCTGCCCGTGTCCTGGGGTGTATCGTCCTGTAATAACCCTGCCCGTGCTCTGGGGTGTATCGTCCTGTAATAACCCTGCCCGTGTCCTGGGGTGTATCGTCCTGTAATAACCCTGCCCGTGTTCTGGGGAGTATCGTCCTGTAATAACCCTGCCTGTGTCCTGGGGTGTATCGTCCTGTAATAACCCTGCCCGTGTCCTGGGGTGTATCGTCCTGTAATAACCCTGCCCGTGTCCTGGGGTGTATCGTCCTGTAATAACCCTGCCCGTGTTCTGGGGAGTATCGTCCTGTAATAACCCTGCCCGTGTTCTGGGGTGTATCGTCCTGTAATAACCCTGCCCGTGTCCTGGGGTGTATCGTCCTGTAATAACCCTGCCCGTGTTCTGGGGAGTATCGTCCTGTAATAACCCTGCCCGTGTTCTGGGGTGTATCGTCCTGTAATAACCCTGCCCGTGTTCTGGGGTGTATCGTCCTGTAATAACCCTGCCCGTGTCCTGGGGTGTATCGTCCTGTAATAACCCTGCCCGTGTTCTGGGGTGTATCGTCCTGTAATAACCCTGCCTGTGTCCTGGGGTGTATCGTCCTGTAATAACCCTGCCCGTGTTCTGGGGTGTATCGTCCTGTAATAACCCTGCCCGTGTCCTGGGGTGTATCGTCCTGTAATAACCCTGCCCGTGTTCTGGGGAGTATCGTCCTGTAATAACCCTGCCCGTGTTCTGGGGTGTATCGTCCTGTAATAACCCTGCCCGTGTTCTGGGGTGTATCGTCCTGTAATAACCCTGCCCGTGTCCTGGGGTGTATCGTCCTGTAATAACCCTGCCCGTGTTCTGGGGAGTATCGTCCTGTAATAACCCTGCCTGTGTCCTGGGGTGTATCGTCCTGTAATAACCCTGCCCGTGTTCTGGGGTGTATCGTCCTGTAATAACCCTGCCCGTGTTCTGGGGTGTATCGTCCTGTAATAACCCTGCCCGTGTCCTGGGGTGTATCGTCCTGTAATAACCCTGCCCGTGTCCTGGGGTGTATCGTCCTGTAATAACCCTGCCCGTGTTCTGGGGAGTATCGTCCTGTAATAACCCTGCCCGTGTTCTGGGGTGTATCGTCCTGTAATAACCCTGCCCGTGTTCTGGGGTGTATCGTCCTGTAATAACCCTGCCCGTGTCCTGGGGTGTATCGTCCTGTAATAACCCTGCCTGTGTCCTGGGGTGTATCGTCCTGTAATAACCCTGCCCGTGTTCTGGGGTGTATCGTCCTGTAATAACCCTGCCCGTGTTCTGGGGTGTATCGTCCTGTAATAACCCTGCCCGTGTTCTGGGGTGTATCGTCCTGTAATAACCCTGCCCGTGCTCTGGGATATTGAATATGAAATCCCTAAATTCCAGTTTGTTTTTTCAGAACCAGAGAAATTTGGAAATTCCAGTCTGAAGGCCATGGTCACTCCTCTCAAATACTTCTTCTCTTGTGAAAAAGTGAACATTCAAATTACCCCAAATGTGAGCTTATCCGTCATGAACGTCAAGGCTCAGGCCTTTAAACTGAACAATGGAAACTATGGGAAAGGTGAGCTTTTCTCCTAGTAACGAGGTAAAATTATACTAAGCCTTGGAGCACATCGACCCTACTGGAGCCCACTATTTGCTGTGGAGCCTGTGCTATTCCCAGTTCTTGTCCAGTCTAAAACTCCATTCTATTTGTATCTCCACAGAGATGAAATGCTCGGATGGATCCTGGAATATGACCGTCCCGATCGTTGTTGGGATCGTCCTTGTGGTGTTGATCCTGATTGTTGTGATTGCTTACATTGTTGCCCGTCAGCGGAGTCACAGAGGCTACCAATCACTATGAGATGTGCTCCGATAATCATTAAATACGTTGTCTACTCGATGTCCACGTTTCAGTCTATGTTCGAGGAGGAGACCAGCAGGTAGATACATTCCCCGTCTACAGGCCTAATCGATTCTCGCGCACCAGGGACAAGTCGATCTTCACGCGTTATCGTCAGGGTCACCATCTCTCACCTTGGAAGAAGCTGTCATGGACAGCTGGGGGAGGGTGATGTGTGCGTGCTGCTTGTAAACATGGCGCATTATCTCTTGTGGCCGGGGAATCATCTGACCTTCTTCCGGTTTAGAAAGGCTGTGTGTGACTGAAATTCTGGAAATGCCAAACTCCCCGATAAAATGCTGATCCATCCCTTGCACTTCCTCAGTAAAATCACTCGTGAGCTATTTCACAAAAGCAATTACACAATAAGTCGGGGGTTGTGGCTTTTTCATTCTTCATTTACCGGTTTATTTTCTCTATACAGTTAGGTCCATATATATTTGGACAGAGACAACATTTTTCTAATTTTGGCTCTAGACATTACCACAATGAATTTTAAACAAAACCATTCAGATGCAGTTGAAGTTCAGACTTTCAGCTTTCATTTGAGGGTATCCACATTGACATTGGATGAAGGGTTTTGGAGTTTCAGCTTCTTAACATGTGCCACCCTGTTTTTAAAGGGACTAAAAGTAATTGGACAGATTAAATAATTGTAAATAAAATGTTCGTTTCTAGTACTTGGTTGAAAACCCTTTGTTGGCAATGACTGCCTGAAGTCTTGAACTCATGGCCATCACCAGACGCTGTGTTTCCTCCTTTTTGATGCTCTGTCAGGCCTTCACTGCGGTGGTTTTCAGTTGCTGTTTGTTTGTGGGCCTTTCTGTCTGAAGTTTAGTCTTTAACAAGTGAAATGCATGCTCAATTGGGTTGAGATCAGGTGACTGACTTGGCCATTCCAGAATATTCCACTTCTTTGCTTTAATAAACTCCTGGGTTGCTTTGGCTTTATGTTTTGGGTCATTGTCCATCTGTAGTATGAAACGACGACCAATCAGTTTGGCCGCATTTGGCTGGATCTGAGCACACAGTATGGCTCTGAATACCTCAGAATTCATTCGGCTGCTTCTGTCCTGTGTCCCATCATCAATAAACACTAGTGACCCAGTGCCACTGGCAGCCATGCATGCCCAAGCCATCACACTGCCTCCGCCGTGTTTTACAGATGATGTGGTATGCTTTGGATCATGAGCTGTACCACGCCTTCGCCATACTTTTCTCTTTCCGTCATTCTGGTAGAGGTTGATCTTGGTTTCATCTGTCCAAAGAATGTTCTTCCAGAACTGTGCTGGCTTTTTTTAGATGTTTTATAGCAGAGTCCAGTCTCGCCTTTTGACTCTTGATGCTTATGAGTGGCTTGCACCGTGCAGTGACCCCTCAGTATTTACTTTCATGCAGTCTTCTCTTTATGGTAGATTTGGATATTGATATGCCTGCCTCCTGGAGAGTGTTGGTCACTTGGTTGGCTGTTGTGAAGGGGTTTCTCTTCACCATGGAGACTATTCTGCGATCATCCACCACTGTTGTCTTCCGTGGGCGCCCAGGTCTTTTTGCATTGATGAGTTCACCAGTGCTTTCTTTCTTTCTCAGGATGCACCAAACTGTAGCTTTTGCCACTCCTAATTGTTGTAGCAATTTCTCGGATGGGTTTTTTCTGTTTTTGCAGCTTAAGGATGGCTTGTTTCACCTGCAGCTCCTTTGACCGCATGTTTCCTTCACAGCAAAACCTTCCAAATGCAAGCACCACACCTCAGATCAACTCCAGGCCTTTTATCTGCTTAATTGAGAATTACATAACGAAGGGATTGCCCACACCTGTCCATGAAATAGCCTGGAAGTCAATTGTCCATGTCGGACGCTATTCACACCACAGCGTCCGGCAGGCAGCGGTAGTTCCATCTCCGTCCACTATAGCCTCAGTGGCGCCGGCTTGATTTTACTCAGGTTATTTGGGGTTAATCTAGCTGAAAATCAGGTGGGATGTTTGGTCACGCCCACGGTCTTTAAATAGTTGTGCTGGCCTGTGGGCGTCGCCGATTATAGCTTGTGTTTTATGTCAGGTGGTTCCGGTCTGGAGAGGAGGTGCTGGAGAGAGAAATTCATATCTGGTGTCGTATGATCCGTTGTTACCTTTTCGCCTTCCTATATTTGTGCTTTGTTTTGCCCTGTTCACATTAAGGTATTGTCCTGTGTGTTTGCGGCGCGGTGTGGTTTAAGTTCTCCCTGTCTGTCATTACTGTGTGGGCTTTGGTGGTTTGACGACTCACTGGGTGGAGGGTTCAGCTTAGGGCTGAGCAGGAGATAAGGAAAGGCTGGAGGCTCAGGCATTTGCACCATTAGCAAAAACCCTGGGTTGAGGGTCAGACAGGGTTTTCCCTAGTTTGAGGGACTCCGCAGGGACCCCGGGTATTTCAGCCTCCTTTGACCTAAGCCCCGCATAACATTATAATCGGCCCAACATTTTTCCATGGATTCCATAAACCGCCAGTTGGCGGCGCTGTCCTTTCAGGTCACCAAGTTGAAAGGGGCAGTTCAGCAGCAGGGCCTGGTTGTAGCTAATGTGCAAGCGGCTTCTGCTAGACAGGTGCAGAGCCGAAGATTCCGCTGCCTGAACGATTTTCTGGGGAACGCAGCGAATTTGTCATCTTTCGGGAGGCCTGCAATTTATACTTTCGCATGCGCCCGGTCTCCTCAGGTAATGAGGCTCAGCGGATGGGTCTGGTGTTATCCTTACTGAGTGGGGACCCTCAAGCATGGGAGTTTTCCTTACCAGCCGACTCTGCTACGTTTCATTCGGTTGAGAATGTTTTTTCAGCACTCGGGCTCATTTATGATGATCCCGACAGATTGGCTTTGGCGGAATCTAAAATCCGCGCCCTCCGTCAGGGGGAACGTATGGCGGAAGACTATTGTTCAGAATTTCGCCGTTGGGCAGTAGACACACAGTGGAACGACCCAGCGCTGCGGTGTCAGTTTATGTATGGGGTTTCAGAAAGAGTTAAACAGGCCCTCCTGATGTATGAGACTCCTGCATCGTTAGAGTCTGCCATGGCTTTGGTTATTCGTATTGATCGCCATTTGCGTCAAGGGGCGCAGGGGTGCAAGTGTGGTTGCTGCAGGTGAGCCCACGGAACCTATGCAAATCGCTGGGGTATCACATGTTAAGCGTCGCGTTCCTGGGTTCAGGAAGCATGGAGCATGTTTTTACTGTGGTAAAAGATCATTATGTAAATACTTGTCCTGTGCTACCTAAGAAAGTCGCACCGGCGGAAAACTGGTAAGCTGAGGGTATGGAGGAGGCCCAACTGAGCGTATGCATATCCTCCATGATGGTATCTCAATGTATGCTCCCTGCCAGGGTTATTATTGCGGGCAGAGAGCTACCCATATCAGTGTTTGTGGATAGCGGTTCCACCACCAATCTCATGGATGAGAGTTTGCACGCACGGCAGGTTTTAAGATCGAAAAACTCCCTCATCCTATTCGCGTGGTTACCATTAATGCCGCTCCCCTCCCACAGGGGGAGTTTACTGAGTTTGTAGCTGAGGTTAAACTCCACATTGGGGTCCTACATTCTGAGTGGGTTACATGTAGGGTACTCAATAATCTCCCAGCACAAATGGTCCTGGGTTTCCCATGGTTGTCCAAGCACAACCCGGTGATTGACTGGAGAACCCAGGACATAGTCCAGTGGAGTGGTTTCTGCCAGGAAAATTGCTTGGCCACATGTGTGTCCGCCGTGAAGTCCAGCCTTCCGGAGGCATTGCTGGATTTTGCGGACATATTCTCTGAGAGGGGTTGCTCAGAACTACCTCCACATCGAGCCTATGACTGTGAGATTAGGTTAAAACCCGGGGCTAAATTGCCAAAGGCGAGGATGTTTAGTATTTCTGGTCCGGAGAGACAAGCTCTTAAAGACTACATCGCGGAGAGTCTGAGCAAAGGACACATCCGGCCTTCATCCTCACCTGTAGCAGCGGGGTTTTTCTTCATTAAGAAAAAAGATGGGGGGTTACTCCCGTGTCTGGATTTCCAGGAGTTAAACCAGATTACGGTCCGTGATCCCTACCCGATGCCTCTGATCCCTGATTTGTTCAACCAGGTGGCTGGTGCGAAGTGGTTTTCCAAACTTGACCTCAGGGGGGCATATAACCTCATAAGGGTCCGTCAGGGGGATGAGTGGAAGACGGCATTTAATACCCCTGAGGGTCATTTTGAAAGCCTAGTTATGCCATTTGGGTTGACAACCGCGCCTGCTGTTTTCCAACATTTCATAAATGATGTAATCGCTCATGTGCTGGGGAAATTTGTGATTGTGTACCTGGATGATATCCTTATTTATTCGAGCGACCAGGACACTCATTTAGAGCATGTCAGGCAGGTGTTACAGCTGCTCCGTGAGAATAAGCTCTATGCTAAGCTTGAAAAATGCGTATTTTTTGTTCAGGAGTTGCCTTTTTTGGGATATATTGTATCCGCCGCAGGGTTTAAAATGGACGCCGCGAAGGTGCAAGCGGTGCTGCGATGGGAACGGCCTGATAATCTAAAAGTGCTCCAGCGGTTCCTTGGGTTTGCCAACTATTATAGGAAGTTAATTAAGAATTTCTCTACTATAGCCAAACCGCTCACGGACATGACGAAAAAAGGTACCAATCTCGCTATCTGGTCTGAGGATGCGGTGCGTGCATTTGAGCTTCTGAAGAACCGTTTTGCTTCAGCCCCCATTCTGGTGCAACCGGACGTATCTAAACCTTTTACGGTGGAGGTCGATGTGTCTGAGGTGGGAGTGGGGGCAGTACTGTCACAGGGCTCGTCCTTGAGCAATATGCGTCCATGCGCCTACTTCTCCAAGAAGCTGTCGCCTGCCGAACGGAATTACGACATCGGCAACAGGGAGTTGTTGGCCATCAAATTGGCTTTTAAGGAATGGCGACACTTCCTGGAGGGGGTGGCCCACCAGGTCACAGTCATCACCGACCATAAAAACCTGCTCTATCTGGAGTTGGCCAAGCGTCTGTCTCCCAGGCAGGCTCGCTGGGCATTGTTTTTTTTACACGTTTTAACTTTCTGGTGACTTACCGTCCTGGGACTAAAAACACCAAGGCGGATGCCTTGTCCAGGTGTTTTCCGGGGGGAGAACCTCGGGAAGATCCGGTACCCATCCTGCAGGAAGGTGTAGTGGTTTCGGCTCTCACGACTGAGGTAGAGGCGGAGATTGCCGAGGCCCAGGAGGAGGTACCGCCAGGACTTCCCGCTAATAAGTCGTTCGTACCCCGTCATCTTCGTCTTAAAGTGTGGGGGAACACCACGACTCTGTCCTGGCCGGTCATCCAGGGGTTAGGTGCACCTTGGAACTGGTATCGCGCCGCTTCTGGTGGCCAAAAATCCAGCAGGACGTGGTCTCGTACGTGACAGCTTGCATCACGTGCGTCAGGGCCAAGTCGCCCAGAACCCGTCCTGCTGGCACTCTACAGCCTCTGGGGATACCTAGTAGGCCATGGACAGAAATCTCCATGGACTTTATCACGGACTTGCCTGCCTCGGCGGGGAACACGGTCATCCTGGTGGTGGTTGATCAATTTTCGAAGATGGCGCATTTTGTGTCGTTGCCTTCCTTGCCCAACGCGATGACGTTGGCTCAGGTCTTTGTGCAGGAGGTGGTCAGACTGCACGGAGTTCTGTCGGACATAGTGTCTGATAGGGGTACCCAGTTTGTGGCGAAGTTTTGGAAAGCTTTTTGCTCACGATTGGGGATCAAGTTGTCTCATTCGTCAGCGTTTCATCCGCAGTCAAATGGTCAAACTGAGCGCATGAACCAAAATCTGGAGCAGTATTTGCGATGTTTTGTGTCTGACAACCAAGAGGAGTGGTCGACGTTCCTTCCCTTGGCCGAGTTCGCATTAAATAATCACCGCCAAGAATCATCGGGAGAGTCTCCGTTCTTTTGTGTTTATGGGCACCATCCTCAATTTTGTATCTTGCGTCAGGGGGGCTCTGGGGGCGTCCCAGAGGAGGACCGGTTAGGAGTTCAACTATCATCGGTCTGGAGGAGTGTGAAACAGCGACTGCTGAGCATGAGTGCAAGGTACAAACGTGTGGCTGACACTAGACGCGTGCCAGGTCCGGACCTGTGTGAGGGTGATTGGGTGTGGCTAGCTACTAAAAACATAAAACTCAAAATTCCATCATTGAAATTGGGTCCAAGGTTTATTGGCCCTTTTAAGATTGCTGCCATCATTAACCCGGTTGCTTATCGGTTGGAACTTCCTGCGGTATACAGGATACACAACGTGTTTCACAGGGCTTTATTGAAAAAGGTGGTAGGCTCTGTGGACACGACGCCGATGCCACCTCCAGTCATGGTGGATGGCGATTTAGAGTTTGAAGTCTCCAAGGTGGTGGACTCTCGAGTACTGCGCCGTTCTCTTCAGTATTTGGTACACTGGCGGGGGTATGGTCCGGAGGAGAGGTCTTGGGTACCAGCCTCGGACATACATGCGGATCGGCTGGTCAGTTCCTTTCACCGCCGTCATCCGGACAAGCCGGGTCCTATGAGTCTTGAGGGCCCTGGGGTCCCTCGTAGAAGACGGGGTACTGTCATGTCGGACGCTATTCACACCACATCGTCCGGCAGGCAGCGGTAGTTCCATCTCCGTCCACTATAGCCTCAGTGGCGCCGGCTTGATTTTACTCAGGTTATTTGGGGTTAATCTAGCTGGAAATCAGGTGGGATGTTTGGTCACGCCCACGGTCTTTAAATAGTCGTGCTGGCCTGTGGGCGTCGCCGATTATAGCTTGTGTTTTATGTCAGGTGGTTCCGATCTGGAGAGGAGGTGCTGGAGAGAGAAATTCATATCTGGTGTCGTATGATCCGTTGTTACCTTTTCGCTTTCCTATATTTGTGCTTTGTTTTGCCCTGTTCACATTACAGTATTGTCCTGTGTGTTTGCGGCGCGGGGTGGTTTAAGTTCTCCCTGTCTGTCATTACTGTGTGGGCTTTGGTGGTTTGACAACTCACTGGGTGGAGGGTTCAGCTTAGGGCTGAGCAGGAGATAAGGAAAGGTTGGAGGCTCAGGCATTTGCACCATTAGCAAAAACCCTGGGTTGAGGGTCAGACAGGGTTTTCCCTAGTTTGAGGGACTCCGCAGGGGCCCCGGGTATTTCAGCCTCCTTTGACCTAAGCCCCGCATAACAGTCCAATTACTTTTGGTCCCTTTAAAAACAGGGTGGCACATGTTAAGGAGCTGAAACTCCTAAACCCTTCATCCAATGTTAATGTGGAGACCCTCCAATGAAAGCTGAAAGTCTGAAGTTCAACTGCATCTGAAGTGTTTTGTTTAACATTCATTGTGGTAATGTCTAGAACCAAAATTAGAAAAATGTTGTCTCTGTCCAAATATATATGGACCTAACTGTATATTGTACCTTTCATCATATTCAAAATTTCAACTGACAGCAAGAGGAATCAATATTCAGTATATCAATAACAGGCTGCCACGAGAGGTGGTGAGTTCTCCTTCAACAGAAGTCTTCAAACAGAGGCTGGACAGACATCTGTCTGGGATGATTTAGTGAGTCCTGCTTTGAGCAGGGGGTTGGAGCAGATGGCCCAGGAGGTCCCTTCCAACTCTGACATTCTATGATTCTTACAACCTGCACGCACAGTACACTTGTCAGAGCTGGGAGTCTGTAACACTGACACTTGTCTAGACTTGATGTACAACTCTGGCCCTTAGCTTCTTACTTGAATGGACAACTATAGCAAACCAGCTGCTGTATGGGAAGGACCAAAGGCTCCATGAACATTAGGCTTCAGTAGAACAATCGCCCAGCCCCCGAACATCTTCCCCAACTTACCCACACACAGGGATGCCTGGCCGTACCTTCCTGTGCTATAAACCCCCCTCTTTGATCACCGGACAGAGGCCTCTCTCTGCTAGGGTGTTTTCACATCGTGTTGTGTCCCCGTCAGGGCATACATCCGAAATCCCCCGCAACACAGGATCCAGATGTATGCACCACCGGAGCCATAGACCGCAGTGGTGACAGCAGAGTGAACGTTCGCTCGGCCGTGCACTGTTTTGGGAAGAGTATGCCTTCAGGAAACAGACTGCGTTTGAGCACCCGCCTCCTGTAGGCGTACACTCCTGAAAAAAGTGCATGGCAAAGCACAAGTTCACTCTGCCGTCACCACTCCGGTCTATGGCCCCAACGGAGTATATGTCCAGACCCCATTTTGCAGGGTATTTCGGACATATACCCTTACGTGGACACGCAGCGCAATGTGAAAGCACCCTTAGCAAAATCAGGTCTCCCGCTTTGCACTGATGATCGGCGAATGCCCGAAAAGTGTCTGATTTGGGTTCTTTTCCCAAGTCATGTGGCAGGCACATTTAAAGGGAATGTATCACATTCTTTTTTAATGTTTAGACTTTGTTAATTTATTTGTGAATAAAATTAAATGGTGCAAGGTTTATTATCATTTTCATGTCAATAAGTGTCAGGGCAGGACACTTGTACATTCAGCAGCCCCAGGCTGTAGGAGACTGCACTCAATGTCTGACCACATCTCCTATGCTATGGCCACATCCGCTGTGAACTGGGCATGCTCAGCGTCTGCTCCACTCAGATCATAGCAGTGCCCGGTGAGCACAGGTCGGGGCACCAGGGACGTCATCCAATGGCGCATACTGGTGGATGGAGTCACGCCGCCCCCACCAGTAATTACCATGATCTGAGCAGAGCAGCTGTAATAACTAATCACTTAGTGCCTACCAATATTCTCACAGAAGATGTGCCTTAAAAGGAGCACATAAAGACCACCGACACCTTTAGACCATACACTATCAGAACGCCAGAACTTGGATATCGCTGACAACTTTTGCAAAGTGAGTTGAACTAAGCAGTCGTGCGGACTAGTGAGAGCTGATAATCATCATAAATTAGGCCCCAGAAGTTGCCTAAATTATGGCAAAAATGTACTCCAGCACGTGATTGTGGTATATTTGCACGGCCACTGAAAGATGTGATTAATTCAGGGGGCACAGCTTACTCTGCATGAAAACTTGCGCAGAAATAATACTTAAAAGAAAATGAGTGGGCGAGACTAAAGCCAACAATAATGAAGCAGGTGAACAAGACTTACAAATGAAGTATAACCTCCAGCTCCGCAGGTGCACAGGGACATGAGTACGCCACATAATCACACAGAAAAATCATATCCAACCTCTGCAAATGGGACTTAAAAACTTTGCAACTTTTATTTCAGGAACATGAATGTTACAAAACTGCATGCATTCAGTAAAACCCAACACATTTCAACCTTGAGGTCTTGAAAAAGTTACCAGAAAAAAAAAAAGCTAAACTTTAGGCTACGTTCACACAACGCGTTTTTTTCGCAGCGGTTTTTAACGCGTGAAATTGCCACGAAAATGCAAAAAAACAGCATCCCATGCATTCTGCAATGCTGTGCTAATGCTGCAGATTTTCCCGCCCACATAGGAATGCATTGTTCTGCTTCCTTTCCGCATTTGACTCTGCCCACCATGCGAAAAGTAAGCAGAACATTTGTGGATGGTACCCACGGAGGAGAGGAGACTGTCCTCCGGGCTCTGGGTACCATATCCCTGTAAAAAATAGAATAAAAAATAAAAATCGGGTTATATTCACCTTCTGGCGTCCCGCACAGCCTTACCGATACTCCCGCCAACTCCCGTTCCCAGTGATGCCTTGCGGCAAGGACCTGTGATCACATAGCGGTCTTGCGAGACCGCGACGTCATCAAAGGTCTCGCAAGGCATCACTGGAAACGGGAGCATCGCGATGATCAGGGACGCTGCGTGGGACATCGGAAGGTGAGAAAAACATGATTTAATTTTTTTTATTATTTTCAACATTTGATCTTTTTACTACTGATGCTGCATAGGCGGCCTCAATAGTAAAAAGTTGGTCACACTCGTCAAACACTATGTATGACGAGTGTGACCAACCTGTCAATCAGTTCTCCAAGCGATGCTACAGATCACTTGGAAAACGCTAGCATTCTGCAACCTAATTATGCTTACAAATCGCTAGTTTTTCCACGGGAAAAATCGCTGGAATTTATAATGCGTTTTTTTCCGCGGAATGGAATCCTGGAATTCCCACTGAAGTTACCGCGGGAATTCCGCAACGTGTGCACTTAGCCTTAATATTACAGGAACGCATCCAATATTCATAATCAATATTTTACTGTTCAAAAAAAGGGATTCTAAAGACAAAGCCACAGAACCTCATGGGATCTAAATAATATCAGATAGATCTGCCAGCCAGCAATAGTACCCACAATGTGGAATTCCAAATACACCAAAAGCTCCACTTCTCCAAAGAAGTTGTAGGCATTGACAGAATGCCTGAGGATAAATAACCAAGAAAGTCCCCTATGCACAGTAATGCTGCACATCAGTGCCTCGTCCAGTAAGGCACGCACGCGAATAATGGAGACTCCAAATGCCAGGTAAAGAACGCAGCAGAGCTAAATGGTTGGAGAAGTAATAAAATGTTAGATCCTATCCAAACTGTTTCACATCCCGGCGTCATCAGGAGACCAGACCCTAAGAGCTTGCCATAGTGAAACACTGAGGATGTGACTTTATCACGACGCTGCGATATTTTAGCCTATTGACAATACTATATTTCATGTAGTCGTGTTCTGCACTGACACAAGTAAGCGATGATGTATTCATAAACACAGCATGAAAAATAAGAATGGGGCGAGAATAAAAGGAGCGTTCTTGTACTTAAAGGGGGTCAACATATGACTCATTTTCAGGCCATAAGTCCCATCCATCTTGAATACTTCTGTCGTATCCTGGAGATATGAAGATGGTCCTATTTTAGGGATACTCATAGCATAGGAATCAGGGCTGTGGAGTCGGAGCCCATTTTGGAGGAGTCAGAATTGGTGTCATGGAAATTGAGGAGTTGAAGTCGGAGGTTTGGCTTACCGACTCCTCAGCCCTGATAGGAATACACATGATCATACTACTCTGATGAGGTTTTCGGACCTGTCCGGAGCCTTCTCTGCAATGCACCATTTTGTGCCCATACACTATTGGCAAGGGCATCTCGAATCTCCTCCGACACCTGTTCTGGGTCAGACTCTTCCTCTTCACACTCACTGGGCTGTTCCAGTTCTTCCTCGGCGGCTTTTTCGAGCCATCGCTCTTGGAATGGATCCCCACGAGACTGGCAAATATTATGGAGAGTGCAGCAGGCAGCAATTAAAGTCGGTAGGAATGAGAGCTCAATGCCACCGTCCTTTAACAGACAACACCAACGGCCACTGAGGCGTCCGAAAGCCACTGGTGCCACGCGCAGGGCAGAAAAAAACTGCCGATTCAGCTCTGAACGCTCTGGACGTGACTCTGTGGAAAAAGGCGTCATCAGCCAGGGCAGGAGGGGATAGGAGCAGGGTCCTAAGAGGTGGAAGGGCACTTCCATCCCATCCGCAGAGTACCTGGTGTTAGGGAACAGAGTTCCTTCCGAACCCCACTCATAAAGCTCCGACTTCAATAAAACCTGACAGTCGGAGGAGTTTCCGGGACTGCAGATATTCAGGTCCCAGAAGCAAAGGGCCGAGTCTACGACGGCCTGGAGTACCACAGAGTGCCAGCCTTTGCTATTGAAATAGTGCCCAGCGCATTCAGTAGGGGGGTTTACAGGGACATGAAAGGTGCCAACGACGCTGGCCAGCCGCGGTATACCGTAACGCTGCTCAAAACTCTTCACTGTGTCCCCAAGAAAGTCTCCTTCGGGAACGGAGATGAACTTGGGGGTGAGGTTGGAGACCACCGCCTCACAGACGTCCTGGACGATCTTGCAGACAGTGGAACGGGACACACCAAAGATTTTCTGACTGGTTCGGTCTTCACATGTAGAGCCGAGGCGCCTCAAGGCGATGGCCACCTGCACCTCTGGTGGGATGGCGTGACCCACGCTGGCCTCCATTTTCTGGAGGACTGGCCGCAGCTGATGGCACAGATAGTTAAAGGTTGACTTTGTCACACGGAAGCTCTCCATCCAGTCCGAGCTGGTCAAGGCTTTCTCCATCACCGCGCTCCAGAGCGCTGAGGAGCCGACGCCACTGCACCTCGGAGGCGGCTCGTCATCTGGCGCCCATGATGGGACCCCGCCGTCCCTGCGGCCCAGCAGCCGCGATGTCCATAGGACGGCGAAGCGCAGCCGCTCCCTCGCCCTGGTGCGCTGGAAGAGCAACATCCTCCTCCGCCGCTCACTCTCCCGCCTCCGCCGCTCCTTCATCAGACGGACATAATACAAAGAGCAGAGGGCGACCGTCCCCGCACACAGCGGCCGAAGCCCCCGCTCCCTGGGCAGCCCCTCAGACTCCATGTTACCGTGCAGCCATGGACTGTCAGGGTCTATCCGGCCTTATCGGTCAGCGGTGGGCCGGCGGCCCCTGTCCAGTCACAGACACCTCACTCCACAGTCACTTTTTCCCCACCCAGGGCTCAGCGTCCTTTCCCGCCTTTTCCTCACAGTCAGGAGCCGCCATTATTCTCCATTTTCCACCCTTCTCACCACGAGGCCTCAGCTCATGTCAGTCACTCAGCCGCACGTACAGGAGGGAATACATGCATTCTTTGTAGACTCTAAAGGCGGAAGTTCCGCTGCCACGCCTAATATGGTGGACCGGGGGTAACGGATGTGACGTCAGGGATGAACGGAAGTTCCGCTGCCTCGCCTAATATGGCGGACCGGGGTAACGGATGTGACGTCAGGGATGAACGGAAGTTCCGCTGCCTCGCCTAATATGGCGGACCGGGGGTAACGGATGTGACGTCAGGGATGAACGGAAGTTCCGCTGCCTCGCCTAATATGGCGGACCGGGGGTAACGGATGTGACGTCAGAGGTGCAGCCGGAGGAAGCAGGAAGAGAACAGATGACCGGCTGAGCTGTGTCCTGCACAGAATGGAGACGATGCGGAGCCTGCTGGTCCCGGGGATTCTCCCTGAGCGCTGCTATGATGAGTTCTTCCTCCAATACAACCTGCTGCACGGTGTGAACAGAGCCCCCAATATGCACCCCCCCCCCGACTGAGAGGCACTGAGCCCCCAATATGTAACGAGCCCCCGACTGAGAGGCACTGAGCCCCCAATATGTAACGAGCCCCCGACTGAGAGGCACTGAGCCCCCAATATGTAACGAGCCCCCGACTGAGAGGCCCTGAGCCCCCAATATGTAACGAGCCCCCGACTGAGAGACCCTGAGCCCCCAATATGTAACGAGCCCCCGACTGAGAGGCACTGAGCCCCCAATATGTAACGAGCCCCCCGACTGAGGAGCACTGAGCCCCCAATATCCCCCCCCCCCCGACTGAGAGGCACTGAGCCCCCAATATGTAACGAGCCCCCGACTGAGAGGCACTGAGCCCCCAATATGTAACGAGCCCCCGACAGAAGGGCACTGAGCCCCCAATATGTAACTAGCCCCCGACTGAGAGGCACTGAGCCCCCGATATGTAACGAGCCCCCCGACTGAGGAGCACTGAGCCCCCAATATGCACCCCCCCCGACTGAGAGGCACTGAGCCCCCAATATGTAACGAGCCCCCGACTGAGAGGCACTGAGCCCCCAATATGTAACGAGCCCCCGACAGAAGGGCACTGAGCCCCCAATATGTAACGAGCCCCCGACTGAGAGGCACTGAGCCCCCAATATGTAACGAGCCCCCGACTGAGAGGCACTGAGCCCCCAATATGTAACGAGCCCCCCGACTGAGAGGCACTGAGCCCCCAATATGTAACGAGCCCCCCGACTGAGAGGCACTGAGCCCCCAATATGTAACGAGCCCCCCGACTGAGAGGCACTGAGCCCCCAATATGTAACGATCCCCCGACTGAGAGGCACTGAGCCCCCGACTGAGAGGCACTGAGCCCCCAATATGTAACGAGCCCCCGACTGAGAGGCACTGAGCCCCCAATATGTAACAAGCCCCCGACTGAGAGGCACTGAGCCCCCAATATGTAACGAGCCCCCGACTGAGGGACACTGAGCCCCCAATATGCACCCCCCGACTGAGAGGCACTGAGCCCCCAATATGTAACGAGCCCCCGACTGAAGGGCAATGAGCCCCCAATATGTAACGAGCCCCCGACTGTGGGACACTGAGCCCCCAATATGCACCCCCCGACTGAGAGGCACTAGGCCCCCAATATGTAACGAGCCCCCGACTGAGGAGCACTGAGCCCCCAATATGTAACGAGCCCCCGACTGAGAGGCACTGAGCCCCCAATATGTAACGAGCCCCCGACTGAGGGACACTGAGCCCCCAATATGTTACCCTCCCGACTGAGAGGCACTGAGCCCCCAATATGTAACGAGCCCCCCGACTGAGAGGCACTGAGCCCCCAATATGTAACGAGCCCCCCGACTGAGAGGCACTGAGCCCCCAATATGTAACGAGCCCCCGACTGAGAGGCACTGAGCCCCCAATATGTAACAAGCCCCCGACTGAGAGGCACTGAGCCCCCAATATGTAACGAGCCCCCGACTGAGAGGCACTGAGCCCCCAATATGTAACGAGCCCCCCGACTGAGAGGCACTGAGCCCCCAATATGTAACAAGCCCCCCGACTGAGAGGCACTGAGCCCCCAATATGTAACGAGCCCCCGACTGAGAGGCACTGAGCCCCCAATATGTAACGAGCCCCCGACTGAGAGGCACTGAGCCCCCAATATGTAACGAGCCCCCCGACTGAGAGGCACTGAGCCCCCAATATGTAACGAGCCCCCGACTGAGGGACACTGAGCCCCCAATATGTAACGAGCCCCTGACTGAAGGGCACTGAGCCCCCAATATGTAACAAGCCCCCGACTGAGAGGCACTGAGCCCCCAATATGTAACGAGCCCCCGACTGAGGGACACTGAGCCCCCAATATGCACCCCCCGACTGAGAGGCACTGAGCCCCCAATATGTAACGAGCCCCCGACTGAAGGGCAATGAGCCCCCAATATGTAACGAGCCCCCGACTGTGGGACACTGAGCCCCCAATATGCACCCCCCGACTGAGAGGCACTAGGCCCCCAATATGTAACGAACCCCCGACTGAGAGGCACTGAGCCCCCAATATGTAACGAGCCCCCGACTGAGGGACACTGAGCCCCCAATATGTAACCCTCCCGACTGAGAGGCACTGAGCCCCCAATATGTAACGAGCCCCCGACTGAGGGACACTGAGCCCCCAATATGTAACCCTCCCGACTGAGAGGCACTGAGCCCCCAATATGTAACGAGCCCCCGACTGAGAGGCACTGAGCCCCCAATATGTAACGAGCCCCCCGACTGAGAGGCACTGAGCCCCCAATATGTAACGAGCCGCCCGACTGAGAGGCACTGAGCCCCCAATATGTAACGAGCCCCCGACTGAGGGACACTGAGCCCCCAATATGTAACGAGCCCCCGACTGAAGGGCACTGAGCCCCCAATATGTAACGAGCCCCCGACTGAGAGGCACTGAGCCCCCAATATGTAACGAGCCCCCGACTGAGGGACACTGAGCCTCCAATATGCACCCCCCGACTGAGAGGCACTGAGCCCCCAATATGTAACGAGCCCTCGACTGAAGGGCACTGAGCCCCCAATATGTAACGAGCCCCCGACTGAGGGACACTGAGCCCCCAATATGCACCCCCCGACTGAGAGGCACTAGGCCCCCAATATGTAACGAGCCCCCGTCTGAGGAGCACTGAGCCCCCAATATGTAACGAGCCCCCGACAGAAGGGCACTGAGCCCCCAATATGTAACGAGCCCCCCCGACTGAGAGGCACTGAGCCCCCGATATGTAACGAGCCCCCGACTGAGGGACACTGAGCCCCCAATATGTAACCCTCCCGACTGAGAGGCACTGAGCCCCCAATATGTAACGAGCCCCCGACTGAGAGGCACTGAGCCCCCAATATGTAACGAGCCCCCGACAGAAGGGCACTGAGCCCCCAATATGTAACGAGCCCCCCCGACTGAGAGGCACTGAGCCCCTGATATGTAACGAGCCCCCCCGACTGAGAGGCACTGAGCCCCCGATATGTAACGAGCCCCCGACTGAAGGGCACTGAGCCCCCAATATGTAACGAGCCCCCGACTGAGGGACACTGAGCCCCCAATATGCACCCCCTGACTGAGGGACACTGAGCCCCCAATATGTAACGAGCCCCCCCGACTGAGAGGCACTGAGCCCCCAATATGTAACGAGCCCCCCCCGACTGAGAGGCACTGAGCCCCCAATATGTAACGATCCCCCGACTGAGAGGCACTGAGCCCCCGACTGAGAGGCACTGAGCCCCCAATATGTAACAAGCCCCCGACTGAGAGGCACTGAGCCCCCAATATGTAACGAGCCCCCGACTGAGGGACACTGAGCCCCCAATATGCACCCCCCGACTGAGAGGCACTGAGCCCCCAATATGTATCGAGCCCCCGACTGAAGGGCAATGAGCCCCCAATATGTAACGAGCCCCCGACTGTGGGACACTGAGCCCCCAATATGCACCCCCCGACTGAGAGGCACTAGGCCCCCAATATGTAACGAGCCCCCGACTGAGGAGCACTGAGCCCCCAATATGTAACGAGCCCCTGACTGAGAGGCACTGAGCCCCCAATATGTAACGAGCCCCCGACTGAGGGACACTGAGCCCCCAATATGTTACCCTCCCGACTGAGAGGCACTGAGCCCCCAATATGTAACGAGCCCCCGACTGAGAGGCACTGAGCCCCCAATATGTAACGAGCCCCCCGACTGAGAGGCACTGAGCCCCCAATATGTAACGAGCCGCCCGACTGAGAGGCACTGAGCCCCCAATATGTAACGAGCCCCCGACTGAGGGACACTGAGCCCCCAATATGTAACGAGCCCCCGACTGAAGGGCACTGAGCCCCCAATATGTAACGAGCCCCCGACTGAGAGGCACTGAGCCCCCAATATGTAACGAGCCCCCGACTGAGGGACACTGAGCCCCCAATATGCACCCCCCGACTGAGAGGCACTGAGCCCCCAATATGTAACGAGCCCTCGACTGAAGGGCACTGAGCCCCCAATATGTAACGAGCCCCCGACTGAGGGACACTGAGCCCCCAATATGCACCCCCCGACTGAGAGGCACTGAGCCCCCGATATGTAACGAGCCCCCGTCTGAGGAGCACTGAGCCCCCAATATGTAACGAGCCCCCGACAGAAGGGCACTGAGCCCCCAATATGTAACGAGCCCCCCCGACTGAGAGGCACTGAGCCCCCGATATGTAACGAGCCCCCGACTGAGGGACACTGAGCCCCCAATATGTAACCCTCCCGACTGAGAGGCACTGAGCCCCCAATAAGTAACGAGCCCCCAACTGAGAGGCACTGAGCCCCCAATATGTAACGAGCCCCCGACAGAAGGGCACTGAGCCCCCGATATGTAACGAGCCCCCCCGACTGAGAGGCACTGAGCCCCCGATATGTAACGAGCCCCCCCGACTGAGAGGCACTGAGCCCCCGATATGTAACGAGCCCCCAACTGAAGGGCACTGAGCCCCCAATATGTAACTAGCCCCCGACTGAGGGACACTGAGCCCCCAATATGCACCCCCCGACTGAGGGACACTGAGCCCCCAATATGTAACGAGCCCCCCCGACTGAGAGGCACTGAGCCACCAATATGTAACGAGCCCCCCCCGACTGAGAGGCACTGAGCCCCCAATATGTAACGATCCCCCGACTGAGAGGCACTGAGCCCCCGACTGAGAGGCACTGAGCCCCCAATATGTAACGAGCCCCCGACTGAGAGGCACTGAGCCCCCAATATGTAACTAGCCCCCGACTGAAGGGACACTGAGCCCCCAATATGTAACGAGCCCCCGACTGAAGGGACACTGAGCCCCCAATATGTAACGAGCCCCCAACTGAGGGACACTGAGCCCCCGATATGTAACGAGCCCCCGACTGAGAGGCACTGAGCCCCCGATATGTAACGAGCCCCCGACTGAAGGGCACTGAGCCCCCAATATGTAACGAGCCCCCAACTGAGGGACACTGAGCCCCCAATATGTAACGAGCCCCCGACTGAGAGGCACTGAGCCCCCAATATGTAACGAGCCCCCCGACTGAAGGGCACTGAGCCTCCAATATGTAACGAGCCCCCGACTGAGGGACACTGAGCCCCCAATATGTAACAAGCCCCCGACTGAGGGACACTGAGCCCCCAATATGCACCCCCCGACTGAGAGGCACTGAGCCCCCAATATGTAACGAGCCCCCGACTGAGGGACACTGAGCCCCCAATATGCACCCCCCGACTGAGGAGCACTGAGCCCCCGATATGTAACGATCCCCCCGACTGAGAGGCACTGAGCCCCCGATATGTAACGAGCCCCCGACTGAGGAGCACTGAGCCCCCGATATGTAACGAGCCCCCCCCGACTGAGGAGCACTGAGCCCCCAAAATGTAACGAGCCCCCGACTGAAGGGCACTGAGCCCCCAATATGTAACGAGCCCCCGACTGAGGGACACTGAGCCCCCAATATGTAACGAGCCCCCGACTGAGGGACACTGAGCCCCCAATGTGCACCCCCCGACTGAGAGGCACTGAGCCCCCAATATGTAACGAGCCCCCGACTGAGGGACACTGAGCCCCCAATATGTAACCCTCCCGACTGAGAGGCACTGAGCCCCCAATATGTAACGAGCCCCCGACTGAGAGGCACTGAGCCCCCAATATGTAACGAGCCCCCGACAGAAGGGCACTGAGCCCCCAATATGTAACGAGCCCCCCAAACTGAGAGGCACTGAGCCCCCGATATGTAACGAGCCCCCCCGACTGAGAGGCACTGAGCCCCCGATATGTAACGAGCCCCCGACTGAAGGGCACTGAGCCCCCAATATGTAACGAGCCCCCGACTGAGGGACACTGAGCCCCCAATATGCACCCCCCGACTGAGGGACACTGAGCCCCCAATATGTAACGAGCCCCCCCGACTGAGAGGCACTGAGCCCCCAATATGTAACGAGCCCCCCCGACTGAGGCACTGAGCCCCCAATATGTAACGATCCCCCGACTGAGAGGCACTGAGCCCCCAATATGTAACGAGCCCCCAATATGTAACGAGCCCCCGACTGAGAGGCACTGAGCCCCCAATATGTAACGAGCCCCGACTGAAGGGACACTGAGCCCCCAATATGTAACGAGCCCCCGACTGAAGGGACACTGAGCCCCCAATATGTAACGAGCCCCCGACTGAGGGACACTGAGCCCCCGATATGTAACGAGCCCCCGACTGAGAGGCACTGAGCCCCCGATATGTAACGAGCCCCCGACTGAAGGGCACTGAGCCCCCAATATGTAACGAGCCCCCGACTGAGGGACACTGAGCCCCCAATATGTAACGAGCCCCCGACTGAGAGGCACTGAGCCCCCAATATGTAACGAGCCCCCGACTGAGAGGCACTGAGCCCCCAATATGTAACGAACCCCCGACTGAGGGACACTGAGCCCCCAATATGCACCCCCCGACTGAGAGGCACTGAGCCCCCAATATGTAACGAGCCCCCGACTGAGGGACACTGAGCCTCCAATATGTAACGAGCCCCCGACTGAGGGACACTGAGCCTCCAATATGTAACGAGCCCCCGACTGAGGGACACTGAGCCTCCAATATGTAACGAGCCCCCGACTGAGGGACACTGAGCCTCCAATATGTAACGAGCCCCCGACTGAGAGGCACTGAGCCCCCAATATGTAACGAGCCCCCGACTGAGGGACACTGAGCCCCCAATATGCACCCCCCGACTGAGAGGCACTGAGCCCCCAATATATAACGAGCCCCCGACTGAGGGACACTGAGCCCCCAATATGCACCCCCCGACTGAGGAGCACTGAGCCCCCGATATGTAACGAGCCCCCCCGACTGAGGAGCACTGAGCCCCCGATATGTAACGAGCCCCCCCGACTGAGAGGCACTGAGCCCCCAATATGTAACGAGCCCCCGACTGAAGGGCACTGAGCCCCCAATATGTAACGAGCCCCCGACTGAGGGACACTGAGCCCCCAATATGTAACGAGCCCCCGACTGAGGGACATTGAGCCCCCAATATGCACCCCCCGACTGAGAGGCACTGAGCCCCCAATATGTAACGAGCCCCCGACTGAGGGACACTGAGCCCCCAATATGCACCCCCCGACTGAGGAGCACTGAGCCCCCGATATGTAACGAGCCCCCCGACTGAGAGGCACTGAGCCCCCGATATGTAACGAGCCCCCGACTGAGGAGCACTGAGCCCCCGATATGTAACGAGCCCCCCCCGACTGAGGAGCACTGAACCCCCAATATGTAACGAGCCCCCGACTGAAGGGCACTGAGCCCCCAATATGTAACGAGCCCCCGACTGAGGGACACTGAGCCCCCAATATGCACCCCCCGACTGAGAGGCACTGAGCCCCCAATATGTAACGAGCTCTCGACTGAGGGACACTGAGCCCCCAATATGCACCCCCCGACTGAGAGGCACTGAGCCCCCAATATGTAACGAGCCCCCGACTGAGAGGCACTGAGCCCCCAATATGTAACGAGCCCCCGACTGAGGGACACTGAGCCCCCAATATGCACCCCCCGACTGAGAGGCACTGAGCCCCCAATATGTAACGAGCCCTCGACTGAAGGGCACTGAGCCCCCAATATGTAACGTGCCCCCGACTGAGGGACACTGAGCCCCCAATATGCACCCCCCGACTGAGAGGCACTAGGCCCCCAATATGTAACGAGCCCCCGACTGAGAGGCACTGAGCCCCCAATATGTAACCCCCACCGACTGAGAGGCACTGAGCCCCCAATATGTAAGGAGCCCCCGACTGAGGGACACTGAGCCCCCAGTATGCACCCCCCGACTGAGAGGCACTGAGCCCCCAATATGTAACGAGCCCCCGACTGAGGAGCACTGAGCCCCCAATATGTAACCCCCACCGACTGAGAGGCACTGAGCCCCCAATATGTAACGAGCCCCCGACTGAGGGACACTGAGCCCCCAATATGTAACCCTCCCGACTGAGAGGCACTGAGCCCCCAATATGTAACGAGTCCCCGACTGAGGAGCACTGAGCCCCCAATATGTAACGAGCCCCCGACTGAGAGGCACTGAGCCCCCAATATGTAACGAGCCCCCGACTGAAGGGCACTGAGCCCCCAATATGTAACGAGCCCCCGACTGAGAGGCACTGAGCCCCCAATATGTAACCCCCACCGACTGAGAGGCACTGAGCCCCCAATATGTAACGAGCCCCCGACTGAAGGGCACTGAGCCCCCAATATGTAACGAGCCCCCGACTGAGAGGCACTGAGCCCCCAATATGTAACCCCCACCGACTGAGAGGCACTGAGCCCCCAATATGTAACGAGCCCCCGACTGAGGGACACTGAGCCCCCAATATGCACCCCCCGACTGAGAGGCACTGAGCCCCCAATATGTAACGAGCCCCCGACTGAGGAGCACTGAGCCCCCAATATGTAACGAGCCACCGACTGAGGGACACTGAGCCCCCAATATGCACCCCCCGACTGAGAGGCACTGAGCCCCCAATATGTAACGAGCCCCCGACTGAGAGGCACTGAGCCCCCAATATGTAACGAGCCCTCGACTGAGGGGCACTGAGCCCCCAATATGTAACGAGCCCCCGACTGAGAGGCACTGAGCCCCCAATATGTAACGAGCCCCCGACTGAGAGACACTGAGCCCCCAATATGTAACCCCCACCGACAGAGGCACTGAGCCCCCAATATGTAACGAGCCCCCGACTGAGGGACACTGAGCCCCCAATATGCACCCCCCGACTGAGGAGCACTGAGCCCCCAATATGTAACGAGCCCCCGACTGAGGAGCACTGAGCCCCCAATATGTAACGAGCCCCCGACTGAGGGACACTGAGCCCCCAATATGCACCCCCCGACTGAGAGGCACTGAGCCCCCAATATGTAACGAGCCCCCGACTGAGTGGCACTGAGCCCCCAAAATGTAACGACCCCCCGACTGAGGGGCACTGAGCCCCCAATATGCACCCCCCGACTGAGAGGCACTGAGCCCCCAATATGTAACGAGCCCCCGACTGAGAGGCATTGAGCCCCCAATATGTAACGAGCCCCCGACAGAGGCACTGAGCCCCCAATATGCAACCCCCCCGACTGAGAGGCACTGAGCCCCCAATATGCAACGAGCCCCCGACTGAGGAGCACTGAGTCCCCAATATGTAACGAGCCCCCGACTGAGAGGCACTGAACCCCCCAATATGTAACGAGCCCCCGACTGAGAGGCACTGAACCCCCAATGTGTAACGAGCCCCCGACTGAGGCACTGAGCCCCCAATATGCAACCCCCCCGACTCAGAGGCACTGAGCCCCCAATAGGTAACCCCCCCGACTGAGAGGCACTGAGCCCCCAATATGTAACGAGCCCCCGATATATAAAGAGCCCCCGACTGAGAGGCACTGAGCCCCCAATATGCACCCCCCCCGACTGAGAGGCACTGAGCCCCCAATATATAACCCCCCCGACTGAGAGGCACTGAGCCCCCAATATGTAACCCCCCCGACTGAGGCACTGAGCCCCCAATGTGTAACCCCCCCCTACTGAGAGGCACTGGGCCCCCAATATGTAACCCCCCCGACTGAGAGGCACTGAGCCCCCAATATGCACCCTCCCGACTGAGGGACACTGAGCCCCCAATATGTAACCCCCCCGACTGAGAGGCACTGAGCCCCCAATATGTAACCCCCCGACTGAGAGGCACTGAGCCCCCAATATGCACCCCCCCGACTGAGAGGCACTGAGCCCCCAATATGTAACGAGCCCACGACTGAGAGGCACTGAGCCCCCAATATGTAACCCCCCCGACTGAGAGGCACTGAGCCCCCAATATGTAACCCTCCCGGCTGAGAGGCACTGAGCCCCCAATATGTAACCCCCCCGACTGAGAGGCACTGAGCCCCCAATATGTAACCCCCCGACTGAGAGGCACTGAGCCCCCAATATGTAACAAGCCCCCCGACTGAGAGGCACTGAGCCCCCAATATGTAACAAGCCCCCCGACTGAGAGGCACTGAGCCCCCAATATGTAACAAGCCCCCTGACTGAGAGGCACTGAGCCCCCAATATGTAACAAGCCCCCCGACTGAGAGGCACTGAGCCCCCAATATGTAACAAGCCCCCCGACTGAGAGGCACTGAGCCCCCAATATGTAACGAGCCCCCCGACTGAGAGGCACTGAGCCCCCAATATGTAACGATCCCCCCGACTGAGAGGCACTGAGCCCCCAATATGTAACGAGCCCCCCGACTGAGAGGCAACGAGCCCCCGACCGAGAGGCACTGAGCCCCCAATATGTAACCCCCCGACTGAGAGGCACTGAGCCCCCAATATGTAACCCCCCCGACTGAGGCACTGAGCCCCCAATATGTAACGAGCCCCCCGACTGAGAGGCACTGAGCCCCCAATATGTAACCCCCCCGACTGAGAGGCACTGAGCCCCCAATATGTAACGAGCCCCCGACTGAGAGGCACTGAGTCCCCAATATGTAACGAGCCCCCGACTGAGAGGCACTGAGCCCCCAATATGTAACCCCCCCGACTGAGAGGCACTGAGCCCCCAATAAGTAACAAGCCCCCCGACTGAGAGGCACTGAGCCCCCAATATGTATCCCCCCCGACTGAGAGGCACTGAGCCCCCAGTATGTAACGAGCCCCCGACTGAGAGGCACTGAGCCCCCAGTATGTAACGAGCCCCCGACTGAGAGGCACTGAGTCCCCAATATGTAACGAGCCCCCGACTGAGAGGCACTGAGCCCCCAATATGTAACGAGCCCCCG
Source organism: Dendrobates tinctorius (assembly GCF_039654945.1). Taxonomy (NCBI): domain Eukaryota; kingdom Metazoa; phylum Chordata; class Amphibia; order Anura; family Dendrobatidae; genus Dendrobates; species Dendrobates tinctorius. The sequence continues at coordinate 740,431 of NW_027361670.1, forward strand.
ACAGAGGCACTGAGCCCCCAATATGCAACCCCCCCAACTGAGAGGCACTGAGCCCCCAATATGTAACGAGCCCCCGACTGAGGAGCACTGAGCCCCCAATATGTAACGAGCCCCCGACTGAGAGGCACTGAACCCCCAATATGCACCCCCCCGACTGAGAGGCACTGAGCCCCCAATATGCACCCCCCGACAGAGCCACTGAGCCCCCAATATGTAACGAGCCCCCGACTGAGAGGCTCTGAGCCCCCAATATGCACCCCCCCGACTGAGAGGCAGTGAACCCCCAATATGCACCGCCCCCCCCCGACTGAGAGGCACTGAGCCCCCAATATGCACCGCTCCCCCGACTGAGAGGCACTGAGCCCCCAATATGCACCCCCCGCCTGAGAGGCACTGAGACCCCAATATTTAGTGAACAACCCCCTGACTGAAGGGCACTGAGCTCTCATGGTCGGGGCTGTGTTGGGGTACTGGTCAGGGCCTCTTCTGTAGGAGGGGCTGTGTACCCCGCGCCCCTCTCATGGTCCGGGCCGTGTTGGGGGGCTGGTCAGGGTCACTTCTGCAGGAGGGGCTGTGTACCCCGCACTCCTCTCATGGTCCGGGCCGTGTTGGGGGGCTGGTCAGGGTCACTTCTGCAGGAGGGGCTGTGTACCCCGCGCCCCTCTCATGGTCGGGGCCGTGTTGGGGTACTGGTCAGGGTCTCTTCTGCAGGAGGGACTGTGTACCCCGCGTCCCTCTCATGGTCGGGGCTGTGTTGGGGGGCTGGTCAGGGTCACTTCTGCAGGAGGGGCTGTGTACCCCGCGCCCCTCTCATGCTCGGGGCCATGTTTTGGGGCTGGTCAGGGTCACTTCTGCAGGAGGGGCTGTGTACCCGTGCCCCTCTCATGGTCGGGGCTGTGTTGGGGTGCTGGTCAGGGTCTCTTCTGCAGGAGGGGCTGTGTACCCCGCACCCCTCTCGTGGTCGGGGCTGTGTTGGGGTGCTGGTCAGGGTCTCTTCTGCAGGAGGGACTGTGTACCCCGCACCCCTCTCGTGGTCGGGGCCGTGTTGGGGTACTGGTCAGGGTCTCTTCTGCAGTAGGGGCTGTGTACCCCGCACCCCTCTCGTGGTCGGGGCCGTGTTGGGGTGCTGCTCAGGGTCTCTTCTGCAGGAGGGACTGTGTACCCCGCTCCCCTCTCGTGGTCGGGGCCGTGTTGGGGTACTGGTCAGGGTCTCTTCTGCAGGAGGGACTGTGTACCCCGCGCCCCTCTCGTGGTCGGGGCCGTGTTGGGGTGCTGGTCAGGGTCACTTCTGCAGGAGGGACTGTGTACCCCGCGCCCCTCTCATGGTCGGGGCTGTGTTGGTGTGCTGCTCAGGGTCTCTTCTGCAGGAGGGGCTGTGTACCCCGCGCCCCTCTCATGGTCGGGGCTGTGTTGGGATGCTGCTCAGGGTCACTTCTGCAGGAGGGGCTGTGTACCCCGCGCCCCTCTCATGGTCGGGGCTGTGTTGGGATGCTGCTCAGGGTCACTTCTGCAGGAGGGACTGTGTACCCCGCGCCCCTCTCATGGTCGGGGCTGTGTTGGGGTGGTGGTCAGGGTCACTTCTGCAGGAGGGGCTGTGTACCCCGCGCCCCTCTCATGGTCGGGGCTGTGTTGGGGTGGTGGTCAGGGTCTCTTCTGCAGGAGGGACTGTGTAGCCCGCGCCCCTCTCATGGTCGGGGCTGTGTTGGGGTGGTGGTCAGGGTCTCTTCTGCAGGAGGGACTGTGTACCCCGCGCCCCTCTCATGGTCGGGGCTGTGTTGGGGTGCTGGTTGGGGTCCCTTCTGCAGGCGGGGCTGTGTACCCCGCGCCCCTCTCATGGTCGGGGCTGTGTTGGGGTGGTGGTCAGGGTCTCTTCTGCAGGAGGGACTGTGTAGCCCGCGCCCCTCTCATGGTCGGGGCTGTGTTGGGGTGGTGGTCAGGGTCTCTTCTGCAGGAGGGACTGTGTACCCCGCGCCCCTCTCATGGTCGGGGCTGTGTTGGGGTGCTGGTTGGGGTCCCTTCTGCAGGCGGGGCTGTGTACCCCGCGCCCCTCTCATGGTCGGGGGCGTGTTGCTGATGTTCTGTTTCTTCTCGCAGTTGATTGTGTGAAGATTCTGATCAGTAAGGTCCTGGGGATCGGCATCATCGTGGGCTCCATCCTGGGTGAGTCCTGTCCGAGAAGCCCCGATAAGGGCCGGCAGATAGTCACAAGTAGGAATCCACAGCGTAGACGGCAAAGACGGAAACTCTGTATGAAAATGCAATATCTGTATTCAGACATTCAACAAACACAGAAACACTGAAAGCAGACGTCAAGCAGCGAGGAATCATCGGGTATATAATCGGTCCGAAGCACGATGCCGAGTCCTCACATAGAGAGGTGTATATATATATATATATATATACACAGTGTGTGCGCCCATAGGGTGACCTCACACGTGCCCCTACATCATGGACGGTGTCTGCGGCCAGGTCCAGCGGCCAATGTCATAGATACAAGGAAGAGGAAAGATCAAGCACAAGTGAAAGTTACATTGTAGCCGGTCTATTAACCCCTTAGTGACAGTGCCAGTTTGGTAGTTAATGACACAACCATTTTTTTAGGGACCACCTCACATTTGAAGTGAGTTTGGGAGGGGGGGGTCAAAATAACAGAAAATGCCCAAAAGTGACACCATTCTAAAAACTGCACCCCTCAAGGTGCGCAAAACCATATTCAAAAAGATTATTAACCCTTCAGGTGCTTCATGAGAACTAAAGCAATGTGGAAGGAAGAAATTAACATTTTACTTTTTTCACAAATTGTTTTGGAACCAAAGTTTTTTTTTTATTTTCACAAGGGCATCAGGAGAAAATGGACCTCAAAATGTGTTGTGCAATTTCTCCTGAGTTTGCCAGTAACCCCGTATGTGGGGGTAAACCACTGTTTGGGCGCATGGCAGGGCTCAGAACGGAGGGAGCACCGTTTGACTTTTTCAGCGCAGAATTGGCTGGAATCAATGGCAAGCGCCATGTCGCGTTTGGAGAGCTCCTGATGTGCCTAAACAGTGGGTACCCCCCAACAATAACCCCAACACCACCCCAACCATAACCCTGACCCTAATGGAAAAATAGACAAAAAATACATTTTTTTTAAATTTTATTATTTTTACCTAACTAAAAATCTCCTATTGTTGCCGGACGGCAGATCTCGACGGGTTCACTGCGCATGTGGCCGCCATTTTCATCCTGGAAGAAGACGCTGGGGGACACAGGAGGTACTGGGGGGATTCCGGGGGACCCCAGTTCTCTCTCCTCTGATGTGCTAGATCATATCAGAGGGGGGAGAGGAATAAATAGGAAATCTGGCTTTTCTTTTTTTGCGGTCACTGTTACTCCTTGAATAACGGTTATCCCGACATTGGGGTTGGTAAAAACCGCCCCAAATCGGCGCTGAGGAATAAGTGCCCTTTACTGCTGCCGGTAAGGGGCTAAATAGTGACTTATAAAGTGACTGTAAACAGCCAGAAATGACTGCAACCAATAAAGACCTAGAAGTCCAGTCCCGAGTGGTATGTGTGGCTGTGCACGGTCACCGCCGCGCCCGACATTCCTCACAGCGCATACATCAAGGCGCTGCCCCACAATGTCCCCAGACACGGCGCATGTAAGAAGAGCTTTGCCCAGATGCTCCCAGCGCACGGTTCGCTGGTAATGCTGCCTAGGAGGAATATGTTTTGTGTACTTGTCAGGGATTCAGGGGAAGTTTGCCCCCAGTTGTCAGGGATATATATATAATATTAGTCGGGTGATATATAAATCCCCATAACTTATATTTCCAGTTTCCATTCCGGTTCGGAACTTGCAGCTCTCTGGCGCCCCCCTTACCCTCAGATCAGTCAGAGAACTGCACCAAGGATAAGTAGTCGCTGGAGAGGCTGCCTGGTCACTTACTGGCTATTGGGCGCTCTGCAGTGAGGGCTGTGTGTGTTTCACCAGTCTCAGGGCGGGTAATACACACATAAGCCTCTGATCCGTCCCTGCCAGGGTTCCCCAAAACGACCAGGACGCTACGCTGCCACCAGTTCTATACTAAAGACTATATCAGGACAGAAACCAACCCAAGCGGTAAGGTGTTTTGGGCGGGATGGTCGTGTCGGTTCGATCACAGAGCAAAGAAAACGAAGCTAGTAAATTAAGTTTACTCCAGAAAAATCGAGGCAGAGTTTACAATAATACAAGAGACAAAATACAGTATGGACCGTTACAGATAAAAGGGACTAAAATAAGAAACTTCCTACATCTCAGTCACTGGTACGACGACGTGTCCGAAGACGGGAGGAGAAGCTTCCAAGGAAAATGGTTCAGCAGCGCAGCGTCCTGGCTGGTTCTCCTGGCGTGTGACCTCGGCTTTATGCTTTTCTCCAGCTGACCTCACTAGGTGGGCTGAGCTAGGGGATATACGCCCCCTTTTATTAAAAAAGTTAATAAAAATTCTGCTTGCCCTATCTCTGGCTGTGGGGGACTCAGAGTGACGCCAGGGGTATCCTATTTTCTCTTACGAAATTGCCTTTCGTTTGAGACCAAACGTGACCCGTCTGCGTGTCACAGGGGGGCAGGAACTGGTTACTTGGTTTCTGATGGCCTAAAGTATGCTGATCCTGAAAATGTTTTCCGTCTCCAGGATAAAGGTGCGTTATTAAATTTGAGTGTGAGCAGACAAGGACCATGTGGCGGGAACACAGCCGCATTTACCTGGTCAGAAGCTGTAAAAGTGACCAGCAGCTGAAAAGGAGGGAGAGTGTCGACAGTGCGCCACACAGGCAGAGAGCGGGGGGCTGGAAGCTGCGAGGGGGACTGTTTGCGAAGCTTGTCATTCACAAACCAAGGAAAGGCAACAGGTAGCTCTGGATGGGTACTTCGGATACTGAGGAATCTAATATATAAAGCTCTATGTATGTATGTGTGTGTGTATGTATGTGTGTGACTATGGGATGGATGATATGTGTGATGGGTATATGGGCACGGGACTGTGGGATGGAGGATATGTATGATGGGTATATGGGCACAGGACTATGGGATGGAGGATGTGTGATGGGTATATGGGCACAGGACTATGGGATGGAGGATATGTATGATGGGTATATGGGCACGGGACTATGGGATGGAGGATATGTATGATGGGTATATGGGCACAGGACTATGGGATGGAGGATATGTATGATGGGTATATGGGCACGGGACTATGGGATGGAGGATATGTATGATGGGTATATGGGCACGGGACTATGGGATGGAGGATATGTATGATGGGTATATGGGCACAGGACTATGGGATGGAGGATATATATAATGGGTATATGGGCACGGGACTATGGGATGGTGGATATGTATGATGGGTATATGGGCACGGGACTATGGGATGGAGGATATGTATGATGGGTATATGGGCACAGGACTATGGGATGGAGGATATGTATGATGGGTATATGGGCACGGGACTATGGGATGGAGGATATGTATGATGGGTATATGGGCACAGGACTATGGGATGGAGGATATATATAATGGGTATATGGGCACGGGACTATGGGATGGAGGATATGTATGATGGGTATATGGGCACGGGACTATGAGATGGAGGATATATATAATGGGTATATGGGCACGGGACTATGGGATGGTGGATATGTATGATGGGTATATGGGCACGGGACTATGGGATGGAGGATATATATAATGGGTATATGGGCACGGGACTATGGGATGGTGGATATGTATGATGGGTATATGGGCACGGGACTATGGGATGGAGGATATGTATGATGGGTATATGGGCACGGGACTATGGGATGGAGGATATGTATGATGGGTATATGGGCACGGGACTGTGGGATGGAGGATATATATAATGGGTATATGGGCACGGGACTATGGGATGGAGGATATATATAATGGGTATATGGGCACGGGACTGTGGGATGGTGGATATGTATGATGGGTATATGGGCATGGGACTATGGGATGGAGGATATGTATGATGGGTATATGGGCACGGGACTGTGGGATGGTGGATATGTATGATGGGTATATGGGCACGGGACTGTGGGATGGAGGATATGTATGATGGGTATATGGGCACGGGACTGTGGGATGGTGGATATGTATGATGGGTATATGGGCATGGGACTGTGGGATGGTGGATATGTATGATGGGTATATGGGCACGGGACTGTGGGATGGAGGATATATATAATGGGTATATGGGCACGGGACTATGGGATGGAGGATATGTATGATGGGTATATGGGCACGGGACTGTGGGATGGAGGATATGTATGATGGGTATATGGGCACGGGACTGTGGGATGGTGGATATGTATGATGGGTATATGGGCATGGGACTGTGGGATGGTGGATATGTATGATGGGTATATGGGCACGGGACTGTGGGATGGAGGATATATATAATGGGTATATGGGCACGGGACTGTGGGATGGTGGATATGTATGATGGGTATATGGGCACGGGACTATGGGATGGAGGATATGTATGATGGGTATATGGGCACGGGACTATGGGATGGAGGATCTGTATGATGGGTATATGGGCACGGGACTGTGGGATGGAGGATATGTATGATGGGTATATGGGCACTGGACTATGGGATGGAGGATATGTATGATGGGTATATGGGCACGGGACTATGGGATGGAGGATATGTATGATGGGTATATGGGCACGGGACTATGGGATGGAGGATATGTATGATGGGTATATGGGCACGGGACTATGGGATGGAGGATATGTATGATGGGTATATGGGCACGGGACTATGGGATGGAGGATATGTATGATGGGTATATGGGCACGGGACTATGGGATGGAGGATATGTATGATGGGTATATGGGCACGGGACTATGGGATGGAGGATATGTATGATGGGTATATGGGCACGGGACTATGGGATGGAGGATATGTATGATGGGTATATGGGCACGGGACTATGGGATGGAGGATATGTATGATGGGTATATGGGCACTGGACTATGGGATGGAGGATATGTATGATGGGTATATGGGCACGGGACTGTGGGATGGTGGATATGTATGATGGGTATATGGGCACAGGACTATGGGATGGAGGATATGTATGATGGGTATATGGGCACGGGACTGTGGGATGGAGGATATATATAATGGGTATATGGGCATGGGACTATGGGATGGAGGATATGTATGATGGGTATATGGGCACGGGACTATGGGATGGAGGATATATATAATGGGTATATGGGCACGGGACTGTGGGATGGAGGATATATATAATGGGTATATGGGCACGGGACTATGGAATGGAGGATATGTATGATGGGTATATGGGCACTGGACTATGGGATGGTGGATATGTATGATGGGTATATGGGCACTGGACTATGGGACGGTGGATATGTATGATGGGTATATGGGCACGGGACTGTGGGACGGAGGATATGTATGATGGGTATATGGGCACAGGACTATGGGATGGAGGATATGTATGATGGGTATATGGGCACAGGACTATGGGATGGAGGATATGATGAGTATATGGGCACAGGACTATGGGATGGAGGATATGTATGATGGGTATATGGGCACAGGACTATGGGATGGTGGATATGTATGATGGGTATATGGGCACAGGACTATGGGATGGAGGATATATATAATGGGTATATGGGAACGGGACTATGGGATGGAGGATATGTATGATGGGTATATGGGCACGGGACTATGGGATGGAGGATGTATGATGGGTATATGGGCACGGGACTATGGGATGGAGGATGTGTGATGGGTATATGGGCACGGGACTATGGGATGGAGGATATGTATGATGGGTATATGGGAACGGGACTATGGGATGGAGGATGTGTGATGGGTATATGGGCACGGGACTATGGGATGGAGGATATGTATGATGGGTATATGGGCACGGGACTATGGGATGGAGGATATGTATGATGGGTATATGGGAACGGGACTATGGGATGGAGGATATGTATGATGGGTATATGGGCACAGGACTATGGGATGGAGGATGTGTGATGGGTATATGGGCACAGGACTATGGGATGGAGGATATGTGTGATGGGCACGGGACTATGGGATGGAGGATATGTATGATCGGTATATGGGAACGGGACTATGGGATGGAGGATGTATGATGGGTATATGGGCACTGGACTATGGGATGGCAGATATGTATGATGGGTATATGGGAACGGGACTATGGGATGGAGGATACAGTTGTGGCCAAAAGTATTGACACCCCTGCAATTCTGTCAGATAATACTCAGTTTCTTCCTGAAAATGATTGCAAACACAAATTCTTTGGTATTATTATCTTCATTTAATTTGTCTTAAATGAAAAAACACAAAAGAAAATGAAGCAAAAAGCAAAACATTGATCATTTCACACAAAACTCCAAAAATGGGCCAGACAAAATTATTGGCACCCTCTGCCTAATACTTGGTTGCACAACCTTTAGCCAAAATAACTGCGACCAACTGCTTCCGGTAACCATCAATGAGTTTCTTACAATGCTCTGCTGGAATTTTAGACCATTCTTCTTTGGCAAACTGCTCCAGGTCCCTGATATTAGAAGGGTGCCTTCTCCAAACTGCCATTTTTAGATCTCTCCACAGGTGTTCTATGGGATTCAGGTCTGGACTCATTGCTGGCCACCTTAGAAGTCTCCAGTGCTTTCTCTCAAACCATTTTCTAGTGCTTTTCGAAGTGTGTTTTGGGTCATTGTCCTGCTGGAAGACCCATGACCTCTGAGGGAGACCCAGCTTTCTCACACAGGGCCCTACATTATGCTGCAAAATATGTCGGTAGTCTTCAGACTTCATAATGCCATGCACACGGTCAAGCAGTCCAGTGCCAGAGCCAGCAAAGCAACCCCAAAACATCAGGGAACCTCCGCCATGTTTGACTGTAGGGACCGTGTTCTTTTCTTTGAATGCCTCTTTTTTTCTCCTGTAAACTCTATGTTGATGCCTTTGCCCAAAAAGCTCTACTTTTGTCTCATCTGACCAGAGAACATTCTTCCAAAACATTTTAGGCCTTTTCAGGTAAGTTTTGGCAAACTCCAGCCTGGCTTTTTTATGTCTCGGGGTAAGGAGTGGGGTCTTCCTGGGTCTCCTACCATACAGTCCCTTTTCATTCAGACGCCGACGGATAGTACGGGTTGACACTGTTGTACCCTTGGACTGCAGGGCAGCTTGAACTTGTTTTGGATGTTAGTCGAGGTTCTTTATCCAACATCCGCACAATCTTGTGTTGAAATCTCTTGTCAATTTTTCTTTTCCGTCCACATCTAGGGAGGTTAGCCACAGTGCCATGGGCTTTACACTTCTTGATGACACTGCGCACGGTAGACACAGGAACATTCAGGTCTTTGGAGATGGACTTGTAGCCTTGAGATTGCTCATGCTTCCTCATAATTTGGTTTCTCAAGTCCTCAGACAGTTCTTTGGTCTTCTTTCTTTTCTCCATGCTCAATGTGGTGCACACAAGGACACAGGACAGAGGTTGAGTCAACTTTTATCCATGTCAACTGGCTGCAAGTGTGATTTAGTTATTGCCAACACCTGTTAGGTGCCACAGGTAAGTTACAGGTGCTGCTAATTACACAAATTAGAGAAGCATCACAGGATTCTTCGAACAGTGCCAATACTTTTGTCCACCCTCTTTTTTATGTTTGGTGCGGAATTATATCCAATTTGGCTTTAGGACAATTCTTTTTGTGTTTTTTCATTTAAGACAAATTAAATGAAGATAATAACAAATAATTTGTGTTTGCAATCATTTTCAGGAAGAAACTGAGTATTATCTGACAGAATTGCAGGGGTGTCAATACTTTTGGCCATGACTGTATGTATGATGGGTATATGGGAACGGGACTATGAGATGAAGGATATGTATGATGGGTATATGGGCACGGGACTATGGGATGGAGGATGTGTGATGGCTATATGGGCACGGGACTATGGGATGGTGGATATGTATGATGGGTATATGGGCACGGGACTATGAGATGAAGGATATGCATGATGGGTATATGGGCACGGGACTATGGGATGGAGGATGTGTGATGGCTATATGGGCACGGGACTATGGGATGGTGGATATGTATGATGGGTATATGGGCACGGGACTATGGGATGGAGGATATGTATGATGGGTATATGGGCACTGGACTATGGGATGGAGGATATGTATGATGGGTATATGGGCACGGGACTGTGGGACGGAGGATATGTATGATGGGTATATGGGCACAGGACTATGGGATGGAGGATATGTATGATGGGTATATGGGCACTGGACTATGGGATGGTGGATATGTATGATGGGTATATGGGCACCGGACTATGGGATGGAGGATATGTATGATGGGTATATGGGAACGGGACTATGGGATGGAGGATGTATGATGGGTATATGGGCACCGGACTATGGGATGGAGGATATGTATGATGGGTATATGGGCACCGGACTATGGGATGGAGGATATGTATGATGGGTATATGGGCACAGGACTATGGGATGGAGGATATGTATGATGGGTATATGGGCACAGGACTATGGGATGGAGGATATGTATGATGGGTATATGGGCACAGGACTATGGGATGGAGGATATGTATGATGGGTATATGGGCACGGGACTATGGGATGGAGGTTGTGTGATGGGTATATGGGCACGGGACTATGGGATGGAGAATATGTATGATGGGTAAATGGGAACGGGACTATGGGATGGAGGATGTGTGATGGGTATATGGGCACGGGACTATGGGATGGAGGATATGTATGATGGGTATATGGGAACGGGACTATGGGATGGAGGATATGTATGATGGGTATATGGGCACAGGACTATGGGATGGAGGATATGTATGATGGGTATATGGGCACGGGACTATGGGATGGAGGATATGTATGATGGATATATGGGCACAGGACTATGGGATGGAGGATATGTATGATGGGTATATGGGCACGGGACTATGGGATGGAGGATGTGTGATGGGTATATGGGCACGGGACTATGGGATGGAGGATATGTATGATCGGTATATGGGAACGGGACTATGGGATGGAGGATATGTATGATGGGTATATGGGAACGGGACTATGGGATGGAGGATATGTATGATGGGTATATGGGCACAGGACTATGGGATGGAGGATATGTATGATGGGTATATGGGAACGGGACTATGGGATGGAGGATACAGTTGTGGCCAAAAGTATTGACACCCCTGCAATTCTGTCAGATAATACTCAGTTTCTTCATGAAAATGATTGCAAACACAAATTCTTTGGTATTATTATCTTCATTTAATTTGTCTTAAATGAAAAAACACAAAAGAAAATGAAGCAAAAAGCAAAACATTGATCATTTCACACAAAACTCCAAAAATGGGCCAGACAAAAGTATTGGCACCCTCTGCCTAATACTTGGTTGCACAACCTTTAGCCAAAATAACTGCGACCAACCGCTTCCGGTAACCATCAATGAGTTTCTTACAATGCTCTGCTGGAATTTTAGACCATTCTTCTTTGGCAAACTGCTCCAGGTCCCTGATATTTGAAGGGTGCCTTCTCCAAACTGCCATTTTTAGATCTCTCCACAGGTGTTCTATGGGATTCAGGTCTGGACTCATTGCTGGCCACCTTAGAAGTCTCCAGTGCTTTCTCTCAAACCATTTTCTAGTGCTTTTCGAAGTGTGTTTTGGGTCATTGTCCTGCTGGAAGACCCATGACCTCTGAGGGAGACCCAGCTTTCTCACACTGGGCCCTACATTATGCTGCAAAATATGTCGGTAGTCTTCAGACTTCATAATGCCATGCACACGGTCAAGCAGTCCAGTGCCAGAGCCAGCAAAGCAACCCCAAAACATCAGGGAACCTCCGCCATGTTTGACTGTAGGGACCGTGTTCTTTTCTTTGAATGCCTCTTTTTTTCTCCTGTAAACTCTATGTTGATGCCTTTGCCCAAAAAGCTCTACTTTTGTCTCATCTGACCAGAGAACATTCTTCCAAAACGTTTTAGGCCTTTTCAGGTAAGTTTTGGCAAACTCCAGCCTGGCTTTTTTATGTCTCGGGGTAAGGAGTGGGGTCTTCCTGGGTCTCCTACCATACAGTCCCTTTTCATTCAGACGAAGACGGATAGTACGGGTTGACACCGTTGTACCCTTGGACTGCAGGGCAGCTTGAACTTGTTTTGGATGTTAGTCGAGGTTCTTTATCCAACATCCGCACAATCTTGTGTTGAAATCTCTTGTCAATTTTTCTTTTCCGTCCACATCTAGGGAGGTTAGCCACAGTGCCATGGGCTTTACACTTCTTGATGACACTGCGCACGGTAGACACAGGAACATTCAGGTCTTTGGAGATGGACTTGTAGCCTTGAGATTGCTCATGCTTCCTCACAATTTGGTTTCTCAAGTCCTCAGACAGTTCTTTGGTCTTCTTTCTTTTCTCCATGCTCAATGTGGTACACACAAGGACACAGGACAGAGGTTGAGTCAACTTTTATCCATGTCAGCTGGCTGCAAGTGTGATTTAGTTATTGCCAACACCTGTTAGGTGCCACAGGTAAGTTACAGGTGCTGCTAATTACACAAATTAGAGAAGCATCACAGGATTCTTCGAACAGTGCCAATAGTTTTGTCCACTCTCTTTTTTATGTTTGGTGCGGAATTATATCCAATTTGGCTTTAGGACAATTCTTTTTGTGTTTTTTCATTTAAGACAAATTAAATGAAGATAATAACAAAGAATTTGTGTTTGCAATCATTTTCAGGAAGAAACTGAGTATTATCTGACAGAATTGCAGGGGTGTCAATACTTTTGGCCATGACTGTATGTATGATGGGTATATGGGAACGGGACTATGAGATGAAGGATATGTGTGATGGGTATATGGGCACGGGACTATGGGATGGAGGATGTGTGATGGGTATATGTGTACGGGACTATGAGATGAAGGATATGTGTGATGGCTATATGGGCACGGGACTATGGGATGGTGGATATGTATGATGGGTATATGGGCACGGGACTATGGGATGGAGGATATGTATGATGGGTATATGGGCATGGGACTATGGGATGGAGGATATGTATGATGGGTATATGGGCATGGGACTATGGGATGGAGGATATGTATGATGGGTATATGGGCACTGGACTATGGGATGGTAGATATGTATGATGGGTATATGGGCACGGGACTATGGGATGGAGGATAATTATAATTTGCTATAACTAGCCACAGTTAGTTACTATGCCCGGGCAGCGCCGGGCTCTTCAGCTAGTTACTCATATTTTCCTGACATTACCCGATGATTTTTCTCTCGAGGACATCTTTGAATGTTTTTATGCATTTGTTGAATGTTTCAAAAAAAGATATTGTATTTTCATACTGAGTTTTTATTTATGGGAGTTATCTTTGTAGTCTGCGTCCTGTACTAGTATAGAGTGTGCGCCCTACCGTAGTGGAGCGCCGCACCCAGGAGGCGCCTCAGTCCTCAATGTAATCATTAGTCCGGCCCGTCATGTCCCTGTGATGTCCTCAGTCGGGGCTGTTGGATATGTAAGATGCTGAAGGGGTGCTGATCTATACGTATGTGATTTGGCTGATGGCCGAGGCGGATCATCATTAACGTGACAGCAGTGAGGATGCAAGGGCGGCCCATCATTATTGTGGCAGGGGAGTGGTTGTGGAAACAGCCCATCGTTACTGGGGTGGCGGTGCGGTTGCGGGGATGGCCCATCGTTACTGGGGTGGCGGTGCGGTTGCGGGGATGGCCCATTGTTACTGGGGCGGCGGTGCGGTTGCGGGGATGGCCCATCGTTACTGGGGCGGGGATGCGGTTGCGAGGATGGCCCATCGTTACTGGGGTGGGGATGCGGTTGCGGGGATGGCCCATCGTTACTGGGGTGGGGATGCGGTTGCGGGGATGGCCCATCGTTACTGGGGTGGCGATGCGGTTGCGGGGATGGCCCATCGTTACTGGGGTGGCGATGCGGTTGCGGGGATGGCCCTTCGTTACTGGGGTGGCGATGCGGGTGCGGGGATGGCCCATCGTTACTGGGGTGGCGATGCGGTTGCGGGGATGGCCCATCGTTACTGGGGTGGCGATGCGGTTGCGGGGATGGCCCATCGTTACTGGGGCGGCGATGCGGTTGCGGGGATGGCCCATCGTTACTGGGGCGGCGATGCGGTTGCGGGGATGGCCCATCGTTACTGGGGCGGCGATGCGGTTGCGGGGATGGCCCATCGTTACTGGGGCGGCGATGCGGTTGCGGGGATGGCCCATCGTTACTGGGGCGGCGATGCGGTTGCGGGGATGGCCCATTGTTACTGGGGTGGCGGTGCGGTTGCGGGGATGGCCCATCCTTACTGGGGTGGCGGTGCGGTTGCGGGGATGGCCCATTGTTACTGGGGTGGCGATGCGGTTGCGGGGATGGCCCATCGTTACTGGGGTGGTGGTGCGGTCGTGAGAATGGCCCATAGTCACTTGTGTGGTGTCGTGGGGGCGGCCCATCTTTACTAAGGCGGAGGAACAGTTGCAGGGATATTCCATCATTACTGATGCGGTGTAGTCGTTGGGGTGGCTCATCATTATTGGGGCAGAGGTGCGGTCGCGAGGAAGACCCATCATTACTGAGGCGGAGGTGTTGTCGTGGGAATGGGCCAACGCTGCTGGGAGGCGGTGTGGTCGTGGGGGCGGCCCAGAGTTGTGCGGTGTAGTCGTGGGGGCGGCCCATCGTGCGGTGTAGTCGTGGGGGCGGCCCATCATTACTAGGGCAGAGGTGCGGTCTCAAGGCCAGCCCATCATTACTGGGGCGGGGTTGGCGTGTAGTCGTGGGGGCGGCCCATTGTTTCTGATGTGGTGGTGTCATGGTTGATGTAACCTCGTGACTTCCTCTGTTCACAGTGAAGGTGCCGCAGATCGCTAAGATCTTGCGCTCTGGGACGGCAGAGGGGCTTAGCTTCAAGTCAGTCCTCCTGGAGTTGCTGGCGCTGTCGGGCACCATGGTGTACAGCATCACCCGCGAGTTCCCTTTCAGGTGAGACACGGCTTTCCTTCTCTCGGGTGCTGCAGGGGACCTGTATACACCCTCGCCCATATCTCGATCCTTACATGGGGCATGGGGATGTGTATACACCCTCGCCCGTATCTCGATCCTTGCAGGGGGTGCGGGGGACGTGTGTACAACCTCGCCCGTATCTCGATCCTTACAGGGGGTGCGGGGGATGTGTATACACCCTCGCCCGTATCTCGATCCTTGCAGGGGGTGCGGGGGACGTGTATACACCCTCGCCCGTATCTCGATCCTTACAGGGGGTGGGGGGGATGTGTATACACCCTCGCCCGTATCTCGATCCTTACATGGGGCGTGGGAATGTGTATACACCCTCGCCCGGATCTCGATCCTTGCAGGGGCTGCGGGGGACGTGTATACACCCTCGCCCGTATCTCGATCCTTACAGGGGGTGCGGGGGATGTGTATACACCCTCGCCCGTATCTCGATCCTTACATGGGGCATGGGGATGTGTATACACCCTCGCCCGTATCTCGATCCTTGCGGGGGATGTGTATACACCCTCGCCCGGATCTCGATCCTTACATGGGGCGTGGGGATGTGTATACACCCTCGCCCGTATCTCGATCCTTACAGGGGGTGTGGGGGACCTGTATACACCCTCGCCCGTATCTCGATCCTTACAGGGGGTGTGGGGGACCTGTATACACCCTCGACCGTATCTCGATCCTTGCAGGGGGTGCGGGGGATGTGTATACACCCTCGCCCGTATCTCAATCCTTACAGGCGGTGCGGGGGGACGTGTATACACCCTCGCCTGTATCTCGATCCTTACAGGGGGTGCGGGGGACGTGTATACACCCTCGCCCATATCGCGATCCTTACTGGGGGATGTGTATACACCCTCGCCTGTATCGCGATCCTTACTGGGGGATGTGTATACTTCCTCGCCCGTATCTCGATTCTTACAGGGGGTGTGGGGGACGTGTATACACCCTCGCCTGTATCTCGATCCTTACAGGGGGACGTGTATACACCCTCGCCTGTATCTCGATCCTTACAGGGGGTGTGGGGGACCTGTATACACCCTCGCCCGTATCTTGATCCTTACAGGGGGTGTGGGGGATGTGTATACACCCTCGCCTGTATCTCGATACTTACAGGGGGTGTGGGGGACCTGTATACACCCTCGCCCGTATCGCGATCCTTACTGGGGGATGTGTATACACCCTCGCCTGTATCGCGATCCTTACTGGGGGATGTGTATACACCCTCGCCCGTATCTCGATCCTTACAGGCGGTGCGGGGGGACGTGTATACACCCTCGCCCGTATCTCGATCCTTACAGGGGGTGTGGGGGACCTGTATACACCCTTGCCCGTATCTCGATCCTTACAGGGGGTGTGGGGGATGTGTATACACCCTCGCCCGTATCTCGATCCTTACCGGGGGTATGGGGGACGTGTATACACCCTCGCCTGTATCTCGATCCTTACCGGGGGTGTGGGGGACGTGTATACACCCTCGCCCGTATCTCGATCCTTACAGGGGGTGTGGGGGACGTGTATACACCCTCGCCTGTATCTCGATCCTTACCGGGGGTGTGGGGGACGTGTATACACCCTCGCCTGTATCTCCATCCTTACAGGGGGTGCGGGTGGCGTGTGTACAACCTCGCCCGTGTCTCGATACTTACAGGTGGTGTGGGGGACGTGTATACACCCTCGCCCGTGTCTCGATACTTACAGGTGGTGTGGGGGACGTGTATACACCCTCGCCCGTGTCTCGATCCTTACAGGGGGACGTGTATACACCCTCGCCCGTATCTCGATCCTTACAGGGGGACGTGTATACACCCTCGCCCGTATCTCGATCCTTACAGGGGGTGTGGGTGACGTGTATACACCCTCGCCTGTATCTCGATCCTTACAGGGGGTGCGGGGGATGTGTATACACCCTCGCCCGTATCTCGATCCTTACAGGGTGACGTGTATACACCCTCGCCTGTATCTCCATCCTTACAGGGGGTGCGGGGGATGTGTATACACCCTCGCCCGTATCTCGATCCTTACAGGGTGACGTGTATACACCCTCGCCTGTATCTCGATCCTTACAGGGGGTGTGGGTGACGTGTATACACCCTCGCCTGTATCTCGATCCTTACAAGGGGGCGTGGGGGACGTGTATACACCCTCGCCCGTATCTCGATCCTTACAAGGGGGCGCAGGGGATGTATATACACCTTCGCCCATTTCACGGCTTCTGCAGGGGTTGCGGATTTGTCCAGACTCTGTGACATATTAATGAATAGTGATCAGTGACCCTCGCCTGTGTGTTCCCCTCCTCCGCTGCTCCTGTGCTCCCTGCCGGTGTCTGTATACCGTCACATCATGTGATCGCTGCTGCCAATCGTTGTACTTTCTGATGATACCTGTACAAGTATGTGGTGACTGCAGCACTGTGAATGGAGAGCAGGACCGGCACTGAGTGTAGGGGGCATGACAAGCGAGTGGTATCCCCTTTTGGTAGAACGTTGGTGCACTTCTCCCCACACCCCCCGTTATCAGTGCAGTGCTCATCACCGCTCTTTGTCTCTTGCAGCTCTTGGGGTGAAGTTCTCTTCCTGATGATACAGACACTGATCATCGGGTTCCTGATCCAGCATCTCGGAGGCCGCACGGCGCTGGGTACGAGGCCTCCTCCGCTGTCCTCTCGCCCGCTCGCCCTGTTTCCTGCCTCTCATCAGCGCCTCCTCTGTTTCCAGGTGTCCTGTTTCTGGGTGTGTACTTCACTCTGATGGCGATCCTGCTGTCTCCTGTCACCTCCATGGCCGTCATCACCGCGCTGCAGGCAACCAACATGCCGGCTGTGATCATCAGCAGGGTGAGTGCAAAATCGTGTAATACCACCCTGCTGTGGGCAGGGCCGCAGCTCCCTTCTGCCTGTATCACCCTGCAGGGGGGGGCGGGGCATCATTTGGGCATATCACCCTGCAGGGGGCGGGGCATCATTTGGGCATATCGCCCTGCAGGGGGCAGGGCATCATTTGGGCATATCGCCCTGCAGGGGGCGGGGCATCATTTGGGCATATCGCCCTGCAGGGGGCGGGGCATCATTTGGGCATATCGCCCTGCAGGGGGCGGGGCATCATTTGGGCATATCGCCCTGCAGGGGGCGGGGCATCATTTGGAGATATCGCCCTGCAGGGGGCGGGGCATCATTTGGTGATATCGCCCTGCAGGGGGCGGGGCATCATTTGGTGATATCGCCCTGCAGGGGGCGGGGCATCATTTGGAGATATCGCCCTGCAGGGGGCGGGGCATCATTTGGAGATATCGCCCTGCAGGGGGCGGGGCATCATTTGGAGATATCGCCCTGCAGGGGGCGGGGCATCATTTGGACGCATCACCCTGCAGGGGGCGGGGCATCATTTGGACGGATCGCCCTGCAGGGGGCGGGGCATCATTTGGAGGTATCGCCCTGCAGGGGGCGGGGCATCATTTGAATATATCGCCCTGCAGGGGGCATGGCATCATTTGGAGATATCGCCCTGCAGGGGGTGGAGCATCACTTGGGCATATCGCCCTGCAGGGGGCGTGGAATCATTTGGGCGTATCGCCCTGCAGGGGGCGGGGCATCATTTGGGCATATCGCCCTGCAGGGGGCGGGACATCATTTGGGCGTATCGCCCTGCAGGGGGCGGTGCCTCTTCTGTACTCTGACCTGCCCTTTGTGTCTCCCTCCCGCAGCTCATACAGGTAGTGACGAACTACAAGAACGGTCACACAGGGCAGCTGTCGGCAGTGACGGTTGCGCTGCTCTTCTTGGGGTCTCTGGCTCGGATATTCACCTCGGTGCAGGTACAGGATGTCATGTACAGTGTGTCTGTCTGTATAATATATACAGTCATGGCCGGAAGTGTCGGCACCCTTGAAATGAAGTATTTCTACCAGGACATTATCACAACTCCCCAGGATTTCTTATTCTCAGTTTTATTTCCTTTGTGTTTATTGGAAAAACACAGAAAACAGAGAAAAAAAGGCAAATTGATCATAATTTCACACAAAACCCCCACAATGGGCCGGACAAAATTGTGGTTAACATCTTTATTTCCTGCATGTGATGCTCGTTCACACTCACCTGTGGCAAGTGACAGGTGTGGGCAATATGGAAATCACACCTGAAACCAGATAAAGAGGGGAGAAGGTGACTCAATCTTTGCCTTGTGTGTCCACACTAAGCATGGAGAACAGAAAGAGGAGAAGAGAACTGTCTGAGGACTTGAGAACTAACATTGGTGAACAATATCAACAAGCTCATGGTTACAACTCCATCTCCTGAGATCTGGTCCAGATCTAGATCCCATTGATCCCCTGGGGAGAGATCTTACAATCGCTGCCGGGAAAAGGCGAAATATGAGACCGGGAGCAGATTGTAAGAAGAGTCCCAGACCCCGGCTGAGAGGAGGGAGAAGCTTGTGGATGGTGATAGGAAGCGACTGATCGCGCTTCTGTATTCCAAAGGGCGTGACCAAATATTAAGGAGGGCGCCAACAGTTCTGTCCGTCCCATTCTTGGGGTTTCGTGTGAAATTGTCTTTTTTCTGTGTTGCTCCAATGCACACAAAGGAGATAAACCTGAGAATAAGAAACCTGGGGCGTTGTGATAGTGTTGTGTAATGTGCCAGCACTGTCGGCCATGTCTGTACGTGTGGTATGGATGGGGGTGGGCTGCACTCACTGACCTGGCACTCTCCTCCCCCGGCAGGAGACTGGAGACCCCCTGATGTCTCTCACATACATCGTGTCTTCTGCATGTAATGGACTGATATTTTCTCAGCTTCTTTACTACTGGAACGTCAGCTCTGCGGCCGACAAGAAGAAAAAGAAGAGGAAGTGAAGCGTCTACTATGACCGCTCCCATCCTGCGCGTCAGTCCTCTCGCCGCCCGCGGCTCCTGCACTTTCCCGCGGCTCCTGCACTTTCCCGCGGCTCCTGCAGAGTCTCCATCATTCCAATGAAGTCTCTTTTTTAGTTTTTGGTGTCTGTTTCCAGTGTGATCATCCTGAGCAGGAGGCGCTGCTCCAGGCCCTGGGCCCCAACATGCCAGCACCGGAGCCCTGGGCCGCGGACCCGCAGCGCACAGGCCGCACCAGGTGAGCGCGGAGTCTCCACTGCTTCTACGTCATTCACCAGTCACATCTGTAGGTGCATTCACAGTTCGGCTGCTCCCTGTACAGAGCGCCCCCTGCTGGGCAGTGTTTAGTCAGACCTGATGGGCAGAATTGTGAGTGCAGCTCTGGAGGATCAAGGATTATCAGAATTGTGAGTGCAGCTCTGGGTGTGACGGGAGAATAAGACCTGAAGTGAGTGTCTTGTGTGTGCGCACATCGGATGTCCAGACATGTGGATTGTGACCTCCTCCGGGGTTTCCTGCTGCGTACTGAATACGGGAGGTGTAGACCCGAGATTAGCTGCAGCGTTTCTCCAAGGCGCGCGCTGTCAGTTTGGCCCGGCCTGGGTGATGGAGGCGACCAGTGCCATACGCTATCCCTCGGTGTGACACAATGAGGAGTACCACAGTGATATCAGGTGTCTGTTTTATTAGCACTCTAGGTGGCGCCCCCTGTAGTGGGGCTCTGTCATCACACACACCGGGGAGGGGGATATTTTATTACAGGAGCAAAGTTGTCTCCTCTGTCCCTGTAAAGTTCATTGTAGACTCCGTGCTACAACTTCATCCGATCATGAGCAACAAGCGAGCGTGTCTCCCAGGAGGCAGCACCGGACCGGCGAAACGGCTACATGTCAACTACACGGACAGCGTGTCTCCCTCCGGGCGGAGGTCGTCGGGTTCAGGTCGGGGTTCTTCGTTCCATTGCATTTACATTCTCAGTTGTAGAGACTGCGGTCAGGGGATGGGGAGAAGATCATCCCAAACTGGGAATCGTTACTGCTCGACACCTAGAAGGATCCAAGAAAATAAGTGTCAACTCTGAAGCAATCTAACTGGTCAACTGTGCCAGTGTAAGGATAATGAAGAGCTGGCTGGTGTAACCTGATGTATGGATTATAAAGAGCAGGCTGGTGTAACCCAGTGTATAGATTGGTAAGAGCTGGCTGGTGTAACCCGGTGTGTGGATTATAAAGAGCTGGCTGGTATAACCCGGTGTGTGTGGATTATAAAGAGCTGGCTGGTATAACCCGGTGTGTGTGGATTATAAAGAGCTGGCTGGTATAACCCGGTGTGTGGATTATAAAGAGCTGGCTGGTGTAACCCGGTGTGTGGATTATAAAGAGTTGGCTGGTGTAACCCGGTGTGTGGATTATAAAGAGCTGGCTGGTGTAACCCGGTGTGTGGATTATAAAGAGCTGGCTGGTGTAACCCGGTGTGTGGATTATAAAGAGCTGGCTGGTGTAACCCGGTGTGTGGATTATAAAGAGCTGGCTGGTGTAACCCGGTGTGTGGATTATAAAGAGCTGGCTGGTGTAACCCGGTGTGTGGATTATAAAGAGCTGGCTGGTGTAACCCGGTGTGTGGATTATAAAGAGCTGGCTGGTGTAACCCGGTGTGTGGATTATAAAGAGCTGGCTGGTGTAACCCGGTGTGTGGATTATAAAGAGCAGGCTGGTGTAACCCGGTGTGTGGATTATAAAGAGTTGGCTGGTGTAACCTGATGTATGGATTATAAAGAGCTGGCTGGTGTAACCTGATGTATGGATTATAAAGAGCAGGCTGGTGTAACCCGGTGTATAGATTGGTAACAGCAGGCTGGTGTAACCCGTTGTGTGGATTATAAAGAGTTGGCTGGTGTAACCTGATGTATGGATTATAAAGCGCTGGCTGGTGTAACCTGATGTATGGATTATAAAGAGCAGGCTGGTGTAACCCAGTGTATAGATTGGTAAGAGCTGGCTGGTGTAACCCGGTGTGTGGATTATAAAGAGCTGGCTGGTGTAACCCGGTGTGTGGATTATAAAGAGCTGGCTGGTGTAACCCGGTGTGTGGATTATAAAGAGCTGGCTGGTGTAACCCGGTGTGTGGATTATAAAGAGTTGGCTGGTGTAACCCGGTGTGTGGATTATAAAGAACTGGCTGGTGTAACCTGGTGTGTGGATTATAAAGAGCTGGCTGGTGTAACCCGTTGTGTGGATTATAAAAAGCTGGCTGGTGTAACCTGGTGTGTGGATTATAAAGAGCTGGCTGGTGTAACCCGGTGTGTGGATTATAAAGAGTTGGCTGGTGTAACCTGGTGTGTGGATTATAAAGAGCTGGCTGGTATAACCCGGTGTGTGTGGATTATAAAGAGCTGGCTGGTATAACCCGGTGTGTGTGGATTATAAAGAGCTGGCTGGTATAACCCGGTGTGTGGATTATAAAGAGCAGGCTGGTGTAACCCGGTGTGTGGATTATAAAGAGTTGGCTGGTGTAACCTGATGTATGGATTATAAAGAGCTGGCTGGTGTAACCCGGTGTATAGATTGGTAAGAGCAGGCTGGTGTAACCCGTTGTGTGGATTATAAAGAGTTGGCTGGTGTAACCTGATGTATGGATTATAAAGCGCTGGCTGGTGTAACCTGATGTATGGATTATAAAGAGCAGGCTGGTGTAACCCAGTGTATAGATTGGTAAGAGCTGGCTGGTGTAACCCGGTGTGTGGATTATAAAGAGCTGGCTGGTGTAACCCGGTGTGTGGATTATAAAGAGGTGGCTGGTGTAACCCGGTGTGTGGATTATAAAGAGTTGGCTGGTGTAACCCGGTGTGTGGATTATAAAGAGCTGGCTGGTGTAACCTGGTGTGTGGATTATAAAGAGCTGGCTGGTGTAACCCGTTGTGTGGATTATAAAGAGCTGGCTGGTGTAACCTGGTGTGTGGATTATAAAGAGCTGGCTGGTGTAACCCGGTGTGTGGATTATAAAGAGTTGGCTGGTGTAACCTGGTGTGTGGATTATAAAGAGCTGGCTGGTATAACCCGGTGTGTGTGGATTATAAAGAGCTGGCTGGTGTAACCCGGTGTGTGGATTATAAAGAGCTGGCTGGTGTAACCCGGTGTGTGGATTATAAAGAGCTGGCTGGTGTAACCCGGTGTGTGGATTATAAAGAGTTGGCTGGTGTAACCCGGTGTGTGGATTATAAAGAGCTGGCTGGTGTAACCTGGTGTGTGGATTATAAAGAGCTGGCTGGTATAACCCGGTGTGTGTGGATTATAAAGAGCTGGCTGGTATAACCCGGTGTGTGTGGATTATAAAGAGCTGGCTGGTATAACCCGGTGTGTGTGGATTATAAAGAGCTGGCTGGTATAACCCGGTGTGTGTGGATTATAAAGAGCTGGCTGGTATAACCCGGTGTGTGTGGATTATAAAGAGCTGGCTGGTATAACCCGGTGTGTGTGGATTATAAAGAGCTGGCTGGTATAACCCGGTGTGTGTGGATTATAAAGAGCTGGCTGGTATAACCCGGTGTGTGTGGATTATAAAGAGCTGGCTGGTATAACCCGATGTGTGTGGATTATAAAGAGCTGGCTGGTATAACCCGATGTGTGTGGATTATAAAGAGCTGGTTGGTATAACCCGGTGTGTGTGGATTATAAAGAGCTGGCTGGTATAACCCGGTGTGTGGATTATAAAGAGCTGGCTGGTATAACCCGGTGTGTGTGGATTATAAAGAGCTGGCTGGTATAACCCGGTGTGTGGATTATAAAGAGCTGGCTGGTATAACCCGGTTTGTTGAATAAACCAGAGGCAATGTGATATTCACGATAGTAAAGATACTAACACATAATAAGACCCCAGGAGCGCTGATGATGGATTCTTCCTCCTACACCCCAGGACCATCATTTATTGATCTCTTACCCCAGGCTCGGTGGTTATGGATTCCTCCTCCTGCACCCCAGGACCATCATTTATTGATCTCTTACACCAGGCTCAGTGGTTATGGATTCCTCCTCCTACACCCCAGGACCATCATTTATTGATCTTACACCAGGCTCGGTGGTTATGGATTCCGCCTCCTGCACCCCAGGACCATCATTTATTGATCTCTTACCCCAGGCTCGGTGGTTATGGATTCCTCCTCCTGCACCCCAGGACCATCATTTATTGATCTCTTACCCCAGGCTCGGTGGTTATGGATTCCACCTCCTGCACCCCAGGACCATCATTTATTGACCTCTTACACCAGGCTCAGTGGTTATGGATTCCTCCTCCTACACCCCAGGACCATCATTTATTGATCTCTTACCCCAGGCTCGGTGGTTATGGATTCCTCCTCCTGCACCCCAGGACCATCATTTATTGATCTCTTACCCCAGGCTCGGTGGTTATGGATTCCTCCTCCTGCACCCCAGGACCATCATTTATTGATCTCTTACCCCAGGCTCGGTGGTTATGGATTCCTCCTCCTGCACCCCAGGACCATCATTTATTGACCTCTTACACCAGGCTCGGTGGTTATGGATTCCTCCTCCTACACCCCAGGACCATCATTTATTGATCTCTTACCCCAGGCTCGGTGGTTATGGATTCCTCCTCCTGCACCCCAGGACCATCATTTATTGATCTCTTACCCCAGGCTCGGTGGTTATGGATTCCTCCTCCTGCACCCCAGGACCATCATTTATTGACCTCTTACACCAGGCTCAGTGGTTATGGATTCCTCCTCCTACACCCCAGGACCATCATTTATTGATCTCTTACCCCAGGCTCGGTGGTTATGGATTCCTCCTCCTGCACCCCAGGACCATCATTTATTGACCTCTTACACCAGGCTCAGTGGTTATGGATTCCTCCTCCTGCACCCCAGGACCATCATTTATTGATCTCTTACACCAGACTCGGTGGTTATGGATTCCTCCTCCTACACCCCAGGACCATCATTTATTGATCTCTTACCCCAGGCTCGGTGGTTATGGATTCCTCCTCCTGCACCCCAGGACCATCATTTATTGATCTCTTACACCAGGCTCAGTGGTTATGGATTCCTCCTCCTGCACCCCAGGACCATCATTTATTGATCTCTTACACCAGGCTCGGTGGTTATGGATTCCTCCTCCTACACCCCAGGACCATCATTTATTGATCTCTTACCCCAGGCTCGGTGGTTATGGATTCCTCCTCCTGCACCCCAGGACCATCATTTATTGATCTCTTACACCAGGCTCAGTGGTTATGGATTCCTCCTGCACCCCAGGACCATCATTTATTGATCTCTTACACCAGGCTCAGTGGTTATGGATTCCTCCTCCTGCACCCCAGGACCATCATTTATTGATCTCTTACACCAGGCTCAGTGGTTATGGATTCCTCCTCCTACACCCCAGGACCATCATTTATTGATCTCTTACCCCAGGCTCGGTGGTTATGGATTCCTCCTCCTACACCCCAGGACCATCATTTATTGATCTCTTACCCCAGGCTCGGTGGTTATGGATTCCTCCTCCTACACCCCAGGACCATCATTTATTGATCTCTTACCCCAGGCTCGGTGGCTATGGATTCCTACTCCTACACCCCAGGACCATCATTTATTGATCTTACACCAGGCTCGGTGGTTATGGATTCCTCCTCCTACACCCCAGGACCATCATTTATTGATCTCTTACCCCAGGCTCGGTGGCTATGGATTCCTACTCCTACACCCCAGGACCATCATTTATTGATCTTACACCAGGCTCAGTGGTTATGGATTCCTCCTCCTACACCCCAGGACCATCATTTATTGATCTCTTACCCCAGGCTCGGTGGTTATGGATTCCTCCTCCTACACCCCAGGACCATCATTTATTGATCTCTTACCCCAGGCTCGGTGGCTATGGATTCCTACTCCTACACCCCAGGACCATCATTTATTGATCTTACACCAGGCTCGGTGGTTATGGATTCCTCCTCCTACACCCCAGGACCATCATTTATTGATCTCTTACCCCAGGCTCGGTGGCTATGGATTCCTACTCCTACACCCCAGGACCATCATTTATTGATCTTACACCAGGCTCGGTGGTTATGGATTCCTCCTCCTACACCCCAGGACCATCATTTATTGACCTCTTACCCCAGGCTCGGTGGTTATGGATTCCTCCTCCTGCACCCCAGGACCATCATTTATTGATCTTACACCAGGCTCGGTGGTTATGGATTCCTCCTCCTGCACCCCAGGACCATCATTTATTGATCTTACACCAGGCTCGGTGGTTATGGATTCCTCCTCCTGCACCCCAGGACCATCATTTATTGATCTTACACCAGGCTCGGTGGTTATGGATTCCTCCTCCTGCACCCCAGGACCATCATTTATTGACCTCTTACACCAGGCTCGGTGGTTATGGATTCCTCCTCCTGCACCCCAGGACCATCATTTATTGACCTCTTACACCAGGCTCGGTGGTTATGGACTACCTACATTGCAGGGACAGAGGTTATTGCCCCCGGGCGTCCTCTATAGGCAGGGGCAGCTGACATCACGGGTCAGTATGCACACTATGCAGGTGTCAGGCGGTTACTCACCGAGTGTCAGCAGCCTAACCCGCTCATGCTTCCTATCCGTTCCAGCTTCATCCCAAAACATCCGCGGCCGCTGCCAGACTTCTTTGTGCGACCTCGAAACTTTTTCTGGTTGTTCATGAAGTCGCTGAAGAGCCGGAGCCAAGCACGATTGGGGGGCATCTGGGCAGAATCTGGGGTCAGCAGGGCATCCCGAGGACGAGGCCCGGAGGGAGGAACGCCCAACTCTTCCATCGTGTCCAGAAACAGCTGCTCCTCCGAAGATGAGAGGTCTTGTGATAGGAGGTCAATGAGAGACTGCAGAGACCGAGGGGCAGAGAAGCGGAGATGTCACAGCTCAGCACAGACACGGCTCTATGTATACCCTATGCACCTCCCCGTATACACTATGTACCGTGCACACCTCCCCGTATACACCGTACACACCTCCCCGTATACACCGTACACACCTCCCCGTATACACCGTACACACCTCCCCGTATACACCGTACACACCTCCCCGTATACACCGTACACACCTCCCCGTATACACCGTACACACCTCCCCGTATACACCGTACACACCTCCCCGTATACACCGTACACACCTCCCCGTATACACCGTACACACCTCCCCGTATACACCGTACACACCTCCCCGTATACACCGTACACACCTCCCCGTATACACCGTACACACCTCTCTGTATACAGTATACACCGTGCACACCTCTCCGTATACACTATACACACCTCCCCGTATACACTATGCACCGTACACACCTCCCCGTATACACTATGCACCGTATACACTATACACACCTCCCCGTATACACTGTACCGTGCACACCACCTCCCCGTATACACTATACACCGTACACACCTCCTCCCCGTATACACTGTACACACCTCCCCGTATACACTATACACACCTCCCCGTATACACTATACACACCTCCCCGTATACACTATACACACCTCCTCCCCGTATACACTATGCACCGTACACACCTCCCCGTATACACTATGCACCGTACACACCTCCCCGTATACACTATGCACCGTGCGCACCTCCCCGTATACACTATACACCGTGCTCACCTCCCCGTATACACTATGCACCGTGCGCACCTCCTCCCCGTATACACCATACACACCTCCCCGTACACACTATACACCATACACTATGTACCGTACACACCTCCCCGTACACACTATGCACCATACACACCTCCTCCCCGTATACACTATGCACCGTACACACCTCCTCCCCGTATACACTATGCACCGTACACACCTCCCCGTACACACTATGCACCATACACACCTCCCCGTATACACTATGCACCGTACACACCTCCTCCCCGTATACACTATGCACCATACACACCTCCTCCCCGTATACACTATGTACTGTACACACCTCCTCCCCGTATACACTATGAACCGTGCACACCTCCTCCCCATTATACACTATGCACCGTGCACACCTCCCCGTATACACTATGTACCGTACACACCTCCCCGTATACACTGTACACACCTCCCCGTATACACTATACACCGTACATACCTCCTCCCCGTATACACTATGTACCGTACATACCTCCTCCCCGTCTACACTATACACCGTACACTCCTCCCCGTATACACTGCACCGTACACCTCCTCCCCGTATACACTATGCACCGTACACACCTCCCCGTACACACTATGCACCGTACACACCTCCTCCCCGTACACACTATGCACCGTACACACCTCCTCCCCCGCACACACTATGCACCGTACACACCTCCTCCCCGTACACACTATACACCGTACACACCTCCTCCCTGTATACACTATACACCGTACACACCTCCTCCCTGTATACACTATACACCGTACACACCTCCTCCCTGTATACACTATACACCGTACACACCACCTCCATGTATACACTGCACCGTACACACCTCCCCGTACACACTATACACCCTACACACCTCCTCCCTGTATACACTATACACCGTACACACCTCCATGTATACACTATACACCGTACACACCTCCCCGTATACACTATACACCGTACACACCTCCATGTATACACTATACACCGTACACACCTCCTCCCCGTACAGACTATACACGGTACAGACCTCCCCCCCCATATACACTGCACCGTACACACCTCCCTGTATACACTGCACCGTACACACTATGCACCATACACACCACCTCCCCGTATACACTATACCGTACACACCTCCGTCTACACTATACACCGTACACACCTCCTCCCCGTCTACACTATACACCGTACACACCTCCTCCCCGTCTACACTATACACCGTACACACCTCCTCCCCGTGCACACTATACACCGTACACACCTCCTCCCCGTGCACACTATACACCGTACACACCTCCTCCCCGTGCACACTATACACCGTACACAACTCCTCCCCGTGCACACTATACACCGTACACACCTGCCCATACACACTATCCACCGTACACTATACACCGTACACACCTCCTCCCCGTACACACTATACACCATACACACCTCCCCTTACACACTATACACTATGCACCGTACACACCTCCCCGTCTACACTATACACCGTACACACCTCCCCGTCTACACTATACACCGTACACTACTCCCCGTATACACCTCCTCCCCGTGTACACTACTCCCCGTATAACCTCCCCGTGCACACTATACACCGTACACACCTCCTCCCCGTGCACACTATACACCGTACACACCTCCTCCCCGTGCACACTATACACCGTACACACCTCCTCCCCGTGCACACTATACACCGTACACACCTCCTCCCCGTGCACACTATACACCGTACACACCTCCTCCCCGTGCACACTATACACCGTACACACCTCCTCCCCGTGCACACTATACACCGTACACACCTCCACCCCGTATACACTATGCACCGTACACATCCCTGTATACACTATGCACCGTACACACCTCCTCCCCGTACACACTATGCACCATACACACCTCCCCGTATACACTATGCACCGTACACACCTCCTCCCCGTATACACTATGCACCATACACACCTCCTCCCCGTATACACTATGTACTGTACACACCTCCTCCCCGTATACACTATGAACCGTGCACACCTCCTCCCCATTATACACTATGCACCGTGCACACCTCCCCGTATACACTATGTACCGTACACACCTCCCCGTATACACTGTACACACCTCCCCGTATACACTATACACCGTACATACCTCCTCCCCGTATACACTATGTACCGTACATACCTCCTCCCCGTCTACACTATACACCGTACACTCCTCCCCGTATACACTGCACCGTACACCTCCTCCCCGTATACACTATGCACCGTACACACCTCCCCGTACACACTATGCACCGTACACACCTCCCCGTACACACTATGCACCGTACACACCTCCCCGTACACACTATGCACCGTACACACCTCCTCCCCCCGTACACACTATGCACCGTACACACCTCCTCCCCGTACACACTATGCACCGTACACACCTCCTCCCCGTACACACTATACACCGTACACACCTCCTCCCTGTATACACTATACACCGTACACACCTCCTCCCTGTATACACTATACACCGTACACACCTCCTCCCTGTATACACTATACACCGTACACACCACCTCCATGTATACACTGCACCGTACACACCTCCTCCCTGTATACACTATACATCGTACACACCTCCATGTATACACTATACACCGTACACACCTCCCCGTATACACTATACACCGTACACACCTCCATGTATACACTATACACCGTACACACCTCCTCCCCGTACAGACTATACACGGTACAGACCTCCCCCCCCATATACACTGCACCATACACACCTCCCTGTATACACTGCACCGTACACACTATGCACCATACACACCACCTCCCCGTATACACTATACCGTACACACCTCCGTCTACACTATACACCGTACACACCTCCTCCCCGTCTACACTATACACCGTACACACCTCCTCCCCATCTACACTATACACCGTACACACCTCCTCCCCGTGCACACTATACACCGTACACACCTCCTCCCCGTGCACACTATACACCGTACACACCTCCTCCCCGTGCACACTATACACCGTACACACCTCCTCCCCGTGCACACTATACACCGTACACAACTCCTCCCCGTGCACACTATACACCGTACACACCTCCCCATACACACTATCCACCGTACACTATACACCGTACACACCTCCTCCCCGTACACACTATACACCATACACACCTCCCCTTACACACTATACACTATGCACCGTACACACCTCCCCGTCTACACTATACACCGTACACACCTCCCCGTCTACACTATACACCGTACACTACTCCCCGTATACACCTCCTCCCCGTGTACACTACTCCCCGTATAACCTCCCCGTGCACACTATACACCGTACACACCTCCTCCCCGTGCACACTATACACCGTACACACCTCCTCCCCGTGCACACTATACACCGTACACACCTCCTCCCCGTGCACACTATACACCGTACACACCTCCTCCCCGTGCACACTATACACCGTACACACCTCCTCCCCGTGCACACTATACACCGTACACACCTCCTCCCCGTGCACACTATACACCGTACACACCTCCACCCCGTATACACTATGCACCGTACACCTCCCTGTATACACTATGCACCGTACACACCTCCTCCCCGTACACACTATGCACCGTACACACCTCCTCCCCGTACACACTATGCACCGTACACACCTCCTCCCCGTACACACTATGCACCGTACACACCTCCTCCCCGTACACACTATGCACCGTACACACCTCCCCGTACACACTATGCACCGTACACACCTCCTCCCCGTACACACTATGCACCGTACACACCTCCTCCCCGTACACACTATGCACCGTACACACCTCCTCCCCGTACACACTATGCACCGTACACACCTCCCCGTATACACTATACACACCTCCTCCCTGTATACACTATACACCGTACACCCCTCCTCCCCGTGCACACTATACACCGTACACACCTCCTCCCCGTGCACACTATACACCGTACACACCTCCTCCCCGTGCACACTATACACCGTACACACCTCCTCCCCGTGCACACTATACACCGTACACACCTCCTCCCCGTGCACACTATACACCGTACACACCTCCCCGTGCACACTATACACCGTACACACCACCTCCCCGTGCACACTATACACCGTACACACCTCCTCCCCGTGCACACTATACACCGTACACACCTCCTCCCCGTGCACACTATACACCGTACACACCTCCTCCCCGTGCACACTATACACCGTACACACCTCCTCCCCGTGCACACTATACACCGTACACACCTCCTCCCCGTGCACACTATACACCGTACACACCTCCACCCCGTATACACTATGCACCGTACACCTCCCTGTATACACTATGCACCGTACACACCTCCTCCCCGTACACACTATGCACCGTACACACCTCCTCCCCGTACACACTATGCACCGTACACACCTCCTCCCCGTACACACTATGCACCGTACACACCTCCTCCCCGTACACACTATGCACCGTACACACCTCCTCCCCGTACACACTATGCACCGTACACACCTCCTCCCCGTATACACTATACACACCTCCTTGTATACACTATACACCGCCTCCCCGTATACACTATACACCGTACACACCTCCCCGTATACTCTATACACACCTCCCCGTACACACTATGCACCGTACACACCTCCTCCCCGTACACACCTCCTCCCCGTACACACTATGCACCGTACACACCTCCTCCCCGTACACTGTACCGTACACACCTCCTCCCCGTATACACTATACACACCTCCCCGTATACTCTATACACACCTCCTCCCCGTACACACTATGCACCGTACACACCTCCTCCCCGTATACACTATACACACCTCCCCGTATACACTATACACACCTCCCCGTATACTCTATACACACCTCCTCCCCGTACACACTATGCACCGTACACACCTCCTCCTCGTATACACTACTGTCGTGGAGATCTGAGGTTCTGGATTGTAACAATCACCTAGGAAGCTTAGAATCCGATTCTTTTTATTTCTTGCATGGATTCTGGGTTGATGGTCATGATGCAATGTTCTCAGTCCACAACATCCTGGTCATTTCCCGCCCCTGGACCAGGTGACAGCCGCAGCGCCCGAGCTTTGGTCGGCCCACAGCTTTATATCTCGGTATCGTCTGTAGTCACAGTCCGTGCTCCCCGGCACATGTCCCGTGCTCCAGCTGCTAACAACAGTCCTAAAGGGAACCTTTGTCACCAGGTTTGGCCGATTCGAGTTCTCTAAAGTGGAATATCTGCCCCCGAGCCGCAAGAGAAGAAAAACAAGTTTTATTACACTCACCCGGGGGCGGTCCGGTCTGATGGGTGTCGCAGGTCCTTGTCTGACACCTCCCATCTTCTTGCGACGCCGTCCTCCTTGCGTTATTGCTCCCGGCATCGCGCTCCTGCGCAGGCGCACTTCTCTGTCCTGATGACGGCAGATCAGAGTACTGCAGTGCGCAGGGAAAGGTAAGGTCCAGCGCCTGCGCACTGCAGGAATCTGCTCTGCCGTCATCAGGACAGATAAGTGCGCCTGCGCAGGAGCGCGACACAGAGCAAGGAGGAGGACATCACTGGAGATGGGAGGCACTGGACCTGCGACACCCATCGCACCGCCCCCGGGTAAGTATAATCAGATGTTATTCATCTCTTGCAGGTCGGATCGGGGCTTTTCTACGACATTATAGAATGCAGTATATCAGCCCTGAAAGGCAGCTGCAGCTAATAGCGGCCAAAACTGCTGACAGGTTCCCTTTTAAGAGAGTTCCTCACATCCAGCTGATAGATACCACAAGTGTAGCACAGGTACAGGAGCTTCTCCCAAAATCAGAATATCACCAAAGAGAACTTATTCCAGTTCTCCAATACAGACAGTGCCTCTCCTGTATTCTATAGAGTCATTACACACAGAGTGATCTATGTCACGGGTTTATTTCTGGTAATGCTGATGATTATGGCTTACAGCCAATGAGAACCCAAAAGTCATTATCTCAGGAAATTAGAATAACACCAGCTGGAAAAGTTATGGTGAAATCTGACATGTTGTGCTCCTGGAATGTATGATCAGTAAATGCCCTCAGTACTTGGTCGGGCTCCTTCTGCATCAATTACTGCATCAATGCGGCGTGGCATGGAGGCGATCAGCCTGTGGCACTGCTGAGGGGTTATGGAAGCCCAGGTTGCTTTGATCTCAGCCTTCAGCTCGTCTGCAGTGTGGGGTCTGGTGTCTCTCACCTTCCTCTTGACAATACTCCATAGATTCTCTATGGGTTAAGGTCAGGCGAGTTTGCTGCCAATCAAGCCCAGTGATACTGTTGTGTGTACACCAGGTGTTGGTGCTTTTGGCAGTGTGGATAGGGGCCAAGTCCTGCTGGAGAATGACAAAATCGGTGCCGCGTCATCGATCTCGCTATGTGAGACGGGGCTTTACTATCACTGAATGGAAACGCCAACTCCTGAGGATGAACTGAGGAGCAAGAAAATCGCTAATAAACCACAGCGATAGCGGTGCTCAATGCTGGAGAAAGTCTGCACCTCCCCGAGGATGGCGCTCTGCGGCCATTGCTCCAATCTATATATAAAACTGTATGTGTGTGTATCACCAACCAATCACGAAGCATCTTTATTTCACCAGACCTGTTGAAAAGAAGCTGAGCTGTGATTGGTTGCTATGAGCAACAGTTTTCCTTGCAACCAATCACTAAGCATCTCTCATTTCACCAGAGCTGGTTAAAAGAAGCTGAGCTGTGATTGGTTGCGATGAGCAACTTTTCCCACTTGACAACACCTCAGCAGACACTGCCATGGTGGGAGAAATCTAGCATCCCCAGGAACATAAGCTCCAGCCATTGTCTGCCCCCCAGAAAGGAGCAGAGAGCACATGACAGAAATGAATCCCCCCTCCCCGCCCATGTCCCCATCACACATCCTCCATCCTGTAGACACATCTTTCCTCTTAAAAGGATCATTGGTATGGAAGTCAGAGCAAATCCATCCAGCGCTCTGGTACTGACCCCAGGCTGACGGGATGATGTGGGATATTAGGGGTAGTAGTCTGGCGGCTGTGACGGGATGATGTGGGATATTAGGGATAGTAGTCCGG
The DNA here is from genome assembly GCF_039654945.1 of Dendrobates tinctorius. Lineage (NCBI taxonomy): Eukaryota > Metazoa > Chordata > Amphibia > Anura > Dendrobatidae > Dendrobates > Dendrobates tinctorius. Next base: position 775,268 of record NW_027361670.1, read on the forward strand.
TGGCTCTGGCTGACGGGATGATGTGGGATATTAGGGGTAGTAGTCCGGTGGCTCTGGCTGACGGGATGATGTGGGATATTAGGGATAGTAGTCCGGTGGCTCTGGCTGATGGGATGATGTGGGATATTAGGGGTAGTAGTCTGGTGGCTCTGGCTGACGGGATGATGTTGGATATTAGTGGTAGTAGTCCGGTGGCTCTGGCTGACGGGATGATGTGGGATATTAGGGGTAGTAGTCCGGTGGCTCTGGCTGACGGGATGATGTGGGATATTAGTGGTAGTAGTCCGGTGGCTCTGGCTGACGGGATGATGTGGGATATTAGTGGTAGTAGTCCGGTGGCTCTGGCTGACGGGATGATGTGGGATATTAGGGGTAGTAGTCCGGTGGCTCTGGCTGACGGGATGATGTGGGATATTAGTGGTAGTAGTCCGGTGGCTCTGGCTGACGGGATGATGTGGGATATTAGTGGTAGTAGTCCGGTGGCTCTGGCTGACGGGATGATGTGCGATATTAGGGGTAGTAGTCCGGTGGCTCTGGCTGACGGGATGATGTGGGATATTAGGGGTAGTAGTCCGGTGGCTCTGGCTGATGGGATGATGTGGGATATTAGGGGTAGTAGTCCGGTGGCTCTGGCTGAGGGGATGATGTGGGATATTAGGGGTAGTAGTCTGGAGGCTCTGGCTGACGGGATGATGTGGGATATTAGGGGTAGTAGTCCGGTGGCTCTGGCTGATGGGATGATGTGGGATATTAGGGGTAGTAGTCCGGTGGCTCTGGCTGATGGGATGATGTGGGATATTAGGGGTAGTAGTCCGGTGGCTCTGGCTGACGGGATGATGTGGGATATTAGGGGTAGTAGTCCGGTGGCTCTGGCTGATGGGATGATGTGGGATATTAGGGGTAGTAGTCCGGTGGCTCTGGCTGACGGGGTGATGTGGGATATTAGGGGTAGTAGTCCGGTGGCTCTGGCTGACGGGATGATGTGGGATATTAGGGGTAGTAGTCCGGTGGCTCTGGCTGATGGGATGATGTGGGATATTAGGGGTAGTAGTCCGGTGGCTCTGGCTGACGGGATGATGTGGGATATTAGGGGTAGTAGTCCGGTGGCTCTGGCTGATGGGATGATGTGGGATATTAGGGGTAGTAGTCCGGTGGCTCTGGCTGATGGGATGATGTGGGATATTAGGGGTAGTAGTCTGGAGGCTCTGGCTGACGGGATGATGTGGGATATTAGGGGTAGTAGTCCGGTGGCTCTGGCTGACGGGATGATGTGGGATATTAGTGGTAGTAGTCCGGTGGCTCTGGCTGACGGGATGATGTGGGATATTAGTGGTAGTAGTCCGGTGGCTCTGGCTGACGGAATGATGTGGGATATTAGGGGTAGTAGTCCGGTGGCTCTGGCTGACGGGATGATGTGGGATATTAGGGGTAGTAGTCCGGTGGCTCTGGCTGACGGAATGATGTGGGATATTAGGGGTAGTAGTCCGGTGGCTCTGGCTGACGGGATGATGTGGGATATTAGTGGTAGTAGTCCGGTGGCTCTGGCTGACGGAATGATGTGGGATATTAGGGGTAGTAGTCCGGTGGCTCTGGCTGACGGGATGATGTGGGATATTAGGGGTAGTAGTCCGGTGGCTCTGGCTGACGGGATGATGTGGGATATTAGGGGTAGTAGTCCGGTGGCTCTGGCTGACGGGATGATGTGGGATATTAGTGGTAGTAGTCCGGTGGCTCTGGCTGACGGGATGATGTGGGATATTAGGGGTAGTAGTCCGGTGGCTCTGGCTGACGGGATGATGTGGGATATTAGGGGTAGTAGTCCGGTGGCTCTGGCTGATGGGATGATGTGGGATATTAGGGGTAGTAGTCCGGTGGCTCTGACTGACGGGATGATGTGGGATATTAGGGGTAGTAGTCCGGTGGCTCTGGCTGACGGGATGATGTGAGATATTAGGGGTAGTAGTCCGGTGGCTCTGGCTGATGGGATGATGTGGGATATTAGGGGTAGTAGTCCGGTGGCTCTGGCTGATGGGATGATGTGGGATATTAGGGGTAGTAGTCCTTTGGCTCTGGCTGATGGGATGATGTGGGATATTAGGGGTAGTAGTCCGGTGGCTCTGACTGACAGGATGATGTGGGATATTAGGGGTAGTAGTCCGGTGGCTCTGGCTGATGGGATGATGTGGGATATTAGTGGTAGTAGTCCGGTGGCTCTGGCTGACGGAATGATTTGGGATATTAGGGCTAGTCGTCCGGTGGCTCTGGCTGACGGGATGATGTGGGATATTAGGGGTAGTAGTCCGGTGGCTCTGGCTGATGGGATGATTTGGGATATTAGGGGTAGTAGTCCGGTGGCTCTGGCTGACGGGATGATGTGGGATATTAGGGGTAGTAGTCCGGTGGCTCTGGCTGACTGGATGATTTGGGATATTAGGGGTAGTAGTCCGGTGGCTCTGGCTGACGGGATGATTTGGGATATTAGGGGTAGTAGTCCGGTGGCTCTGGCTGACGGGATGATGTGGGATATTAGGGGTAGTAGTAAGGTGGCTCTGGCTGACGGGATGATGTGGGATATTAGTTGTAGTAGTAAGGTGGCTCTGGCTGACGGGATGATGTGGGATATTAGTGGTAGTAGTCCGGTGGCTCTGGCTGACGGGATGATGTGGGGTATTAGGGGTAGTAGCCCGGTGGCTCTGGCTGACGGGATGATGTGGGATATTAGGGGTAGTAGTCCGGTGGCTCTGGCTGACGGGATGATGTGGGATATTGGGGGTAGTAGCCCGGTGGCTCTGGCTGATGGGATGATGTGGGATATTAGGGGTTGTAGTCCGGTGGCTCTGGCTGACGGGATGATGTGTGATATTAGGGGTAGTAGTCCGGTGGCTCTGGCTGACGGGATGATGTGGGATATTGGGGGTAGTAGCCCGGTGGCTCTGGCTGATGGGATGATGTGGGATATTAGGGGTTGTAGTCCGGTGGCTCTGGCTGACGGGTTATGTGGGATATTGGGGGTAGTAGCCCGGTGGCTCTGGCTGACGGGATGATGTGGGATATTAGGGGTAGTAGTCCGGTGGCTCTAGCTGACGGGATGATTTGGGATATTAGGGGTAGTAGTCCGGTGGCTCTGGCTGACGGGATGATGTGGGATATTAGGGGTAGTAGTCCGGTGGCTCTGGCTGACGGGATGATTTGGGATATTAGGGGTAGTAGTCCGGTGGCTCTGGCTGACGGGATGATGTGGGATATTAGGGGTAGTAGTCCGGTGGCTCTGGCTGACGGGATGATGTGGGATATTGGGGGTAGTAGCCCGGTGGCTCTGGCTGATGGGATGATGTGGGATATTAGGGGTAGTAGTCCGGTGGCTCTGGCTGACGGGATGATGTGTGATATTAGGGGTAGTAGTCCGGTGGCTCTGGCTGACGGGATGATGTGGGATATTAGGGGTAGTAGTCTGGTGGCTCTGGCTGACGGGATGATGTGGGATATTGGGGGTAGTAGCCCGGTGGCTCTGGCTGATGGGATGATGTGGGATATTAGGGGTTGTAGTCCGGTGGCTCTGGCTGACGGGTTATGTGGGATATTGGGGGTAGTAGCCCGGTAGCTCTGGCTGATGGGATGATGTGGGATATTAGGGGTAGTAGTCCGGTGGCTCTGGCTAACGGGATGATGTGGGATATTAGGGCAAGTAGTCTGGTGGCTCTGGCTGACGGGATGATTTGGGATATTAGGGGTAGTAGTCCGGTGGCTCTGGCTGACGGGATGATGTGGGATATTGGGGGTAGTAGCCCGGTGGCTCTGGCTGATGGGATGATGTGGGATATTAGGGGTAGTAGTCCGGTGGCTCTGGCTGACGGGATGATGTGTGATATTAGGGGTAGTAGTCCGGTGGCTCTGGCTGACGGGATGATGTGGGATATTAGGGGTAGTAGTCTGGTGGCTCTGGCTGACGGGATGATGTGGGATATTGGGGGTAGTAGCCCGGTGGCTCTGGCTGATGGGATGATGTGGGATATTAGGGGTTGTAGTCCGGTGGCTCTGGCTGACGGGTTATGTGGGATATTGGGGGTAGTAGCCCGGTAGCTCTGGCTGATGGGATGATGTGGGATATTAGGGGTAGTAGTCCGGTGGCTCTGGCTAACGGGATGATGTGGGATATTAGGGCAAGTAGTCTGGTGGCTCTGGCTGACGGGATGATTTGGGATATTAGGGGTAGTAGTCTGGTGGCTCTGGCTGACGGGATGATGTGGGATATTAGTGGTAGTAGTCCGGTGGCTCTGGCTGACGGGATGATGTGGGATATTAGTGGTAGTAGTCTGGTGGCTCTGGCTAACAGGATGATGTGGGATATTAGGGCAAGTAGTCTGGTGGCTCTGGCTGACGGGATGATGTGGGATATTAGGGGTAGTAATCTGGTGGCTCTTGCTGATGGGATGATGTGGGATATTAGTGGTAGTAGTCTGGAGGCTCTGGCTGATGGGATGATGTGGGATATTAGGGGTAGTAGTCTGGTGGCTCTGGCTGACGGGATGATGTGGGATATTAGTGGTAGTAGTCTGGAGGCTCTGGCTGATGGGATGATGTGGGATATTAGGGGTAGTAGTCCGGTGGCTCTGGCTGACGGGATGATGTGGGATATTAGTGGTAGTAGTCTGGAGGCTCTGGCTGACGGGATGATGTGGGATATTAGTGGTAGTAGTCTGGAGGCTCTGGCTGATGGGATGATGTGGGATATTAGTGGTAGTAGTCCGGTGGCTCTGGCTGACGGGATGATGTGGGATATTAGTGGTAGTAGTCTGGAGGCTCTGGCTGATGGGATGATGTGGGATATTAGGGGTAGTAGTCTGGTGGCTCTTGCTGATGGGATGATGTGGGATATTAGGGGTAGTAGTCCGGTGGCTCTGGCTGACGGGATGATGTGGGATATTAGGGGTAGTAGTCCGGTGGCTCTGGCTGATGGGATGATGTGGGATATTAGGGGTAGTAGTCCGGTGGATCTGGCTGACGGGATGATGTGGGATATTAGTGGTAGTAGTCTGGAGGCTCTGGCTGACGGGATGATGTGGGATATTAGGGGTAGTAGTCCGGTGGCTCTGGCTGACGGGATGATGTGGGATATAAGGGGTAGTAGTCCGGTGGCTCTGGCTGACGGGATGATGTGGGATATTAGGGGTAGTAGTCCGGTGGCTCTTGCTGATGGGATGATGTGGGATATTAGGGGTAGTAGTCCGGTGGCTCTGGCTGACGGGATGATGTGGGATATTAGTGGTAGTAGTCTGGTGGCTCTTGCTGATGGGATGATGTGGGATATTAGGGGTAGTAGTCCGGTGGCTCTGGCTGACGGCATGATGTGGGATATTAGGGGTAGTAGTCCGGTGGCTCTGGCTGACGGGATGATGTGGGATATTAGTGGTAGTAGTCTGGAGGCTCTGGCTGATGGGATGATGTGGGATATTAGGGGTAGTAGTCCGGTGGATCTGGCTGACTGGATGATGTGGGATATTAGTGGTAGTAGTCTGGAGGCTCTGGCTGACGGGATGATGTGGGATATTAGGGGTAGTAGTCTGGTGGCTCTGGCTGACGGGATGATGTGGAATATTAGGGGTAGTAGTCCGGTGGCTCTGGCTGACGGGATGATGTGGGATATTAGTGGTAGTAGTCCGGTGGCTTTGGCTGACGGGATGATGTGGGATATTAGGTGTAGTAGTCCGGTGGCTCTGGCTGATGGGATGATGTGGGATATTAGGTGTAGTAGTCCGGTGGCTCTGGCTGATGGGATGATGTGGGATATTAGTGGTAGTAGTCTGGAGGCTCTGGCTGACGGGATGATGTGGGATATTAGGGGTAGTAGTCTGGTGGCTCTGGCTGACGGGATGATGTGGAATATTAGGGGTAGTAGTCCGGTGGCTCTGGCTGACGGGATGATGTGGGATATTAGTGGTAGTAGTCCGGTGGCTTTGGCTGACGGGATGATGTGGGATATTAGGTGTAGTAGTCCGGTGGCTCTGGCTGATGGGATGATGTGGGATATTAGTGGTAGTAGTCTGGAGGCTCTGGCTGACGGGATGATGTGGGATATTAGGGGTAGTAGTCTGGTGGCTCTGGCTGACGGGATGATGTGGAATATTAGGGGTAGTAGTCCGGTGGATCTGGCTGACGGGATGATGTGGGATATTAGTGGTAGTAGTCTGGAGGCTCTGGCTGACGGGATGATGTGGGATATTAGGGGTAGTAGTCTGGTGGCTCTGGCTGACGGGATGATGTGGAATATTAGGGGTAGTAGTCCGGTGGCTCTGGCTGACGGGATGATGTGGGATATTAGTGGTAGTAGTCCGGTGGCTTTGGCTGACGGGATGATGTGGGATATTAGGTGTAGTAGTCCGGTGGCTCTGGCTGATGGGATGATGTGGGATATTAGGGGTAGTAGTCCGGTGGATCTGGCTGACGGGATGATGTGGGATATTAGTGGTAGTAGTCTGGAGGCTCTGGCTGACGGGATGATGTGGGATATTAGAGGTAGTAGTCCGGTGGCTCTGGCTGACGGGATGATTTGGGATATTAGTGGTAGTAGTCCGGTGGCTCCAGCTGATGGGATGATGTGGGATATTAGTGGTAGTAGTCTGGAGGCTCTGGCTGACGGGATAATGTGGGATATTAGGGGTAGTAGTCTGGTGGCTCTGGCTGACGGGATGATGTGGGATATTAGGGGTAGTAGTCCGGTGACTCTGGCTGACGGGATGATGTGGGATATTAGTGGTAGTAGTCCGGTGGCTCTGGCTGATGGGATGATGTGGGATATTAGGGGTAGTAGTCCGGTGGCTCTGGCTGATGGGATGATGTGGGATATTAGGGGTAGTAGTCCGGTGGCTCTGGCTGATGGGATGATTTGGGATATTAGTGGTAGTAGTCCGGTGGCTCTGGCTGACGGGATGATGTGGGATATTAGGGGTAGTAGTCCGGTGGCTCTGTCTGACGGGATGATGTGGGATATTAGTGGTAGTAGTCCGGTGGCTCTGGCTGATGGGATGATGTGGGATATTAGGGGTAGTAGTCCGGTGGCTCTGTCTGACGGGATGATGTGGGATATTAGGGGTAGTAGTCCGGTGGCTCTGTCTGACGGGATGATGTGGGATATTAGTGGTAGTAGTCCGGTGGCTCTGGCTGATGGGATGATTTGGGATATTAGGGGTAGTAGTCCGGTGGCTCTGGCTGATGGGATGATTTGGGATATTAGGGGTAGTAGTCCGGTGGCTCTGGCTGACGGGATGATGTGGGATATTAGGGGTAGTAGTCCGGTGGCTCTGTCTGACGGGATGATGTGGGATATTAGTGGTAGTAGTCCGGTGGCTCTGGCTGATGGGATGATGTGGGATATTAGGGGTAGTAGTCCGGTGGCTCTGGCTGATGGGATGATGTGGGATATTAGGGGTAGTAGTCCGGTGGCTCTGGCTGATGGGATGATTTGGGATATTAGTGGTAGTAGTCCGGTGGCTCTGGCTGATGGGATGATGTGGGATATTAGTGGTAGTAGTCCGGTGGCTCTGGCTGATGGGATGATGTGGGATATTAGGGGTAGTAGTCCGGTGGCTCTGGCTGATAGGATGATGTGGGATATTAGGGGTAGTAGTCTGAAGGCTCTGGCTGATGGGATGATTTGGGATATTAGTGGTAGTAGTCCGGTGGCTCTGGCTGATGGGATGATGTGGGATATTAGGGGTAGTAGTCCGGTGGCTCTGGCTGATAGGATGATGTGGGATATTAGGGGTAGTAGTCTGGAGGCTCTGGCTGATGGGATGATCTGGGATATTAGGGGTAGTAGTCCGGTGGCTCTGGCTGACGGGACGATGTGGGATATTAGTGGTAGTAGTCTGGAGGCTCTGGCTGATGGGATGATGTGGGATATTAGTGGTAGTAGTCCGGTGGCTCTGGCTGACGGGATGATGTGGGATATTAGGGGTAGTAGTCCGGTGGCTCTGGCTGACGGGATGATGTGGGATATTAGGGGTAGTATTCCGGTAGCTCTGGCTGATGGGATGATGTGGGATATTAGGAGTAGTAGTCCGGTGGCTCTGGCTGATGGGATGATGTGGGATATTAGGGGTAGTAGTCCGGTGGCTCTGGCTGACGGGACGATGTGGGATATTAGTGGTAGTAGTCTGGAGGCTCTGGCTGATGGGATGATGTGGGATATTAGTGGTAGTAGTCCGGTGGCTCTGGCTGACGGGATGATGTGGGATATTAGGGGTAGTAGTCCGGTGGCTCTGGCTGACGGGATGATGTGGCATATTAGTGGTAGTAGTCCGGTGGCTCTGGCTGACGGGATGATGTGGGATATTAGGGGTAGTAGTCCGGTGGCTCTGGCTGACGGGATGATGTGGGATATTAGTGGTAGTAGTCCGGTGGCTCTGGCTGACGGGATGATGTGGGATATTAGGGGTAGTAGTCCGGTGGCTCTGGCTGACGGGATGATGTGGGATATTAGGGGTAGTAGTCCGGTGGCTCTGGCTGACGGGATGATGTGGGATATTAGGGGTAGTAGTCCGGTGGCTCTGGCTGACGGGATGATGTGGGATATTAGGGGTAGTAGTCCGGTGGATCTGGCTGACGGGATGATGTAGGATATTAGTGGTAGTAGTCTGGAGGCTCTGGCTGATGGGATGATGTGGGATATTAGGGGTAGTAGTCTGGTGGCTCTGGCTGACGGGACGATGTGGGATATTAGTGGTAGTTGTCCGGTGGCTCTGGCTGACGGGATGATGTGGGATATTAGGGGTAGTCGTCCGGTGGCTCTGGCTGGCGAGATGATGTGGGATATTAGGTGTAGTAGTCCGGTGGCTCTGGCTGCCGGGAACGATGTGGGATATTAGGTGTAGTAGTCCGGTGGCTCTGGCTGACGGGACGATGTGGGATATTAGGGGTAGTAGTCTGGTGGCTCTGGCTGACGGGATGATGTGGGATATTAGTGGTAGTAGTCCGGTGGCTCTGGCTGATGGAATGATGTGAGATATTAGTGGTAGTAGTCCGGTGGCTCTGGCTGACGGGATGATGTGGGATATTAGGGGTAGTAGTCCGGTGGCTCTGGCTGATGGAATGATGTGAGATATTAGTGGTAGTAGTCCGGTGGCTCTGGCTGATGGAATGATGTGAGATGTTAGTGGTAGTAGTCCGGTGGCTCTGGCTGATGGGATGATGTGGGATATTAGTGGTAGTAGTCCGGTGGCTCTGGCTGATGGAATGATGTGAGATATTAGTGGTAGTAGTCCGGTGGCTCTGGCTGACGGGATGATGTGGGATATTAGGGGTAGTGGTCTGGTGGCTCTGGCTGACGGGATGATGTGAGATATTAGGGGTAGTAGTCCGGTGGCTCTGGCTGACGGGATGATGTGGGATATTAGGGGTAGTAGTCCGGTGGCTCTGGCTGACGGGATGATGTGAGATATTAGGGGTAGTAGTCTGGTGGCTCTGGCTGACGGGATGATGTGGGATATTAGGGGTAGTAGTCTGGTGGCTCTGGCTGACGGGATGATGTGGGATATTAGGGGTAGTAGTCCGGTGGCTCTGGCTGATGGGATGATGTGGGATATTAGGGGTAGTAGTCCGGTGGCTCTGGCTGACGGGATGATGTGGGATATTAGGGGTAGTAGTCCGGTGGCTCTGGCTGACGGGATGATGTGGGATATTAGGGGTAGTAGTCCGGTGGCTCTGGCTGACGGGATGATGTGGGATATTAGGGGTAGTAGTCCGGTGGCTCTGGCTGACGGGATGATGTGGGATATTAGTGGTAGTAGTCCGGTGGCTTTGGCTGACGGGATGATGTTGGATATTAGTGGTAGTAGTAAGGTGGCTCTGGCTGACGGGATGATGTGGGATATTAGGGGTAGTAGTCCGGTGGCTCTGGCTGACGGGATGATGTGGGATATTAGGGGTAGTAGTCTGGTGGCTCTGGCTGACGGGATGATGTGGGATATTAGGGGTAGTAGTCCGGTGGCTCTGGCTGACGGGATGATGTGGGATATTAGTGGTAGTAGTAAGGTGGCTCTGGCTGATGGGATGATGTGGGATATTAGGGGTAGTAGTCCGGTGGCTCTGGCTGACGGGATGATGCGGGATATTAGTGGTAGTAGTAAGGTGGCTCTGGCTGACGGGATGATGTGGGATATTAGGTGTAGTAGTCCGGTGGCTCTGGCTGATGGGATGATGTGGGATATTAGGGGTAGTAGTCCGGTGACTCTGGCTGACGGGATGATGTTGGATATTAGTGGTAGTAGTCCGGTGGCTCTGGCTGACGGGATGATGTGGGATATTAGGGGTAGTAGTCCGGTGGCTCTGGCTGACGGGATGATGTGGGATATTAGTGGTAGTAGTAAGGTGGCTCTGGCTGACGGGATGATGTGGGATATTAGGGGTAGTAGTCCGGTGGCTCTGGCTGACGGGATGATGTGGGATATTAGTGGTAGTAGTAAGGTGGCTCTGGCTGACGGGATGATGTGGGATATTAGTGGTAGTAGTCCGGTGGCTCTGGCTGACGGGATGATGTGGGATATTAGGGGTAGTATTCCGGTGGCTCTGGCTGACGGGATGATGCGGGATATTAGTGGTAGTAGTCCGGTGGCTCTGGCTGACGGGATGATGTGGGATATTAGGGGTAGTAGTCCGGTGGCTCTGGCTGACGGGATGATGTGGGATATTAGTGGTAGTAGTAAGGTGGCTCTGGCTGACGGGATGATGTGGGATATTAGGGGTAGTAGTCCGGTGGCTCTGGCTGACGGGATGATGTGGGATATTAGGGGTAGTAGTCCGGTGGCTCTGGCTGACGGGATGATGTGGGATATTAGGGGTAGTAGTCCGGTGGCTCTGGCTGACGGGATGATGTGGGATATTAGGGGTAGTAGTCTGGTGGCTCTGGCTGACAGGATGATGTGGGATATTAGTGGTAGTAGTCCGGTGGCTCTGGCTGACGGGATGATGTGGGATATTAGGGGTAGTAGTCCGGTGGCTCTGGCTGACGGGATGATGTGGGATATTAAGGGTAGTAGTCTGGTGGATCTGGCTGATGGGATGATGTGGGATATTAAGGGTAGTAGTCTGGTGGATCTGGCTGACGGGATGATGTGGGATATTAGTGGTAGTAGTCCGGTGGCTCTGGCTGACGGGATGATGTGGGATATTAGTGGTAGTAGTCCGGTGGCTCTGGCTGACGGGATGATGTGGGATATTAGGGGTAGTAGTCCGGTGGCTCTGGCTGATGGGATGATGTGGGATATTAGGGGTAGTAGTCCGGTGGCTCTGGCTGACGGGATGATGTGGGATATTAGGGGTAGTAGTCCGGTAGCTCTGGCTGACGGGATGATGTGGGATATTAGTGGTAGTAGTCCGGTGGCTCTGGCTGACGGGATGTTGTGGGATATTAGTGGTAGTAGTCCGGTGGCTCTGGCTGACGGGATGATGTGGGATATTAGGGGTAGTAGTCCGGTGGCTCTTGCTGATGGGATGATGAGGGATATTAGTGGTAGTAGTCCGGTGGCTCTGGCTGACGGGATGATGTGGGATATTAGTGGTAGTAGTCCGGTGGCTCTGGCTGATGGGATGATGTGGGATATTAGGGGTAGTAGTCCGGTAGCTCTGGCTGACGGGATGATGTGGGATATTAGGGGTAGTAGTCCGGTGGCTCTTGCTGATGGGATGATGAGGGATATTAGTGGTAGTAGTCCGGTGGCTCTGGCTGACGGGATGATGTGGGATATTAGGTGTAGTAGTCCGGTGGCTCTGGCTGATGGGATGATGTGGGATATTAGGGGTAGTAGTCCGGTGGCTCTGGCTGACGGGATGATGTGGGATATTAGTGGTAGTAGTCCGGTGGCTCTGGCTGACAGGATGATGTGGGATATTAGGTGTAGTAGTCCGGTGGCTCTGGCTGATGGGATGATGTGGGATATTAGGGGTAGTAGTCCGGTGGCTCTTGCTGACGGGATGATGTGGGATATTAGGGGTAGTAGTCCGGTGGCTCTGGCTGACGGGATGATGTGGGATATTAGTGGTAGTAGTCCGGTGGCTCTGGCTGACGGGATGATGTGGGATATTAGGTGTAGTAGTCCGGTGGCTCTGGCTGATGGGATGATGTGGGATATTAGGGGTAGTAGTCCGGTGGCTCTTGCTGACGGGATGATGTGGGATATTAGGGGTAGTAGTCCGGTGGCTCTGGCTGACGGAATGATGTGGGATATTAGTGGTAGTAGTCCGGTGGCTCTGGCTGACGGGATGATGTGGGATATTAGGGGTAGTAGTCCGGTGGCTCTGGCTGACGGGATGATGTGGGATATTAGGGGTAGTAGTCCGGTGGCTCTGGCTGATGGGATGATGTGGGATATTAGGGGTAGTAGTCCGGTGGCTCTGGCTGACGGGATGATGTGGGATATTAGGGGTAGTAGTCCGGTGGCTCTGGCTGACGGGATGATGTGGGATATTAGGGGTAGTAGTCCGGTGGCTCTGGCTGACGGGATGATGTGGGATATTAGGGGTAGTAGTCCGGTAGCTCTGACTGACGGGATGATGTGGGATATTAGGGGTAGTAGTCCGGTGGCTCTGGCTGATGGGATGATGTGGGATATTAGGGGTAGTAGTCCGGTGGCTCTGGCTGATGGGATGATGTGGGATATTAGGGGTAGTAGTCCGGTGGCTCTGGCTGACGGGATGATGTGGGATATTAGGGGTAGTAGTCCGGTGGCTCTGGCTGACGGGATGATGTGGGATATTAGGGGTAGTAGTCCGGTGGCTCTGGCTGACGGGATGATGTGGGATATTAGGGGTAGTAGTCCGGTAGCTCTGACTGATGGGATGATGTGGGATATTAGGGGTAGTAGTCCGGTGGCTCTGGCTGACGGGATGATGTGGGATATTACGGGTAGTAGTCCGGTGGCTCTGGCTGACGGAATGATGTGGGATATTAGTGGTAGTAGTCCGGTGGCTCTGGCTGACGGGATCATGTGGGATATTAGTGGTAGTAGTCCGGTGGCTCTGGCTGACGGAATGATGTGGGATATTAGGGGTTGTAGTCCGGTGGCTCTGGCTGACGGAATGATGTGGGATATTAGGGGTAGTAGTCCGGTGGCTCTGGCTGACGGAATGATGTGGGATATTAGTGGTAGTAGTCCGGTAGCTCTGACTGATGGGATGATGTGGGATATTAGGGGTAGTAGTCCGGTGGCTCTGGCTGACGGAATGATGTGGGATATTAGAGGTAGTAGTCCGGTAGCTCTGACTGACGGGATGATGAGGGATATTAGGGGTAGTAGTCCGGTGGCTCTGGCTGACGGGATGATGAGGGATATTAGGGGTAGTAGTCCGGTGGCTCTGGCTGACGGGATGATGAGGGATATTAGGGGTAGTAGTCCGGTAGCTCTGGCTGACGGGATGATGAGGGATATTAGGGGTAGTAGTCTGGTGGCTCTGGCTGACGGGATGATGTGGGATATTAGTGGTAGTAGTCCGGTGGCTCTGGCTGACGGGATGATGTGGGATATTAGGGGTAGTATTCCGGTAGCTCTGGCTGACGGGATGATGAGGGATATTAGTGGTAGTATTCCGGTATCTCTGGCTGATGGGATGATGTGAGATATTGGGGGTAGTAGTCCGGTGGCTCTGACTGACGGAATGATGTGGGATATTAGTGGTAGTAGTCCGGTGGCTCTGGCTGACGGAATGATGTGGGATATTAGGGGTTGTTGTCCGGTGGCTCTGGCTGACGGAATGATGTGGGATATTAGTGGTAGTAGTCTGGAGGCTCTGGCTGACGGGATGATGTGGGATATTAGGGGTAGTAGTCCGGTGGCTCTGGCTGATGGGATGATGTGGGATATTAGGGGTAGTAGTCCGGTGGCTCTGGCTGACGGGATGATGTGGGATATTAGGGGTAGTAGTCCGGTGGCTCTGGCTGACGGGATGATGTGGGATATTAGGGGTAGTAGTCCGGTGGCTCTGGCTGACGGGATGATGTGGGATATTAGGGGTAGTAGTCCGGTAGCTCTGACTGATGGGATGATGTGGGATATTAGGGGTAGTAGTCCGGTGGCTCTGGCTGACGGGATGATGTGGGATATTACGGGTAGTAGTCCGGTGGCTCTGGCTGACGGAATGATGTGGGATATTAGTGGTAGTAGTCCGGTGGCTCTGGCTGACGGGATCATGTGGGATATTAGTGGTAGTAGTCCGGTGGCTCTGGCTGACGGAATGATGTGGGATATTAGGGGTTGTAGTCCGGTGGCTCTGGCTGACGGAATGATGTGGGATATTAGGGGTAGTAGTCCGGTGGCTCTGGCTGACGGAATGATGAGGGATATTAGGGGTAGTAGTCCGGTGGCTCTGGCTGACGGGATGATGAGGGATATTAGGGGTAGTAGTCCGGTGGCTCTGGCTGACGGGATGATGAGGGATATTAGGGGTAGTAGTCCGGTAGCTCTGGCTGACGGGATGATGAGGGATATTAGGGGTAGTAGTCTGGTGGCTCTGGCTGACGGGATGATGTGGGATATTAGTGGTAGTAGTCCGGTGGCTCTGGCTGACGGGATGATGTGGGATATTAGGGGTAGTATTCCGGTAGCTCTGGCTGACGGGATGATGAGGGATATTAGTGGTAGTATTCCGGTATCTCTGGCTGATGGGATGATGTGAGATATTGGGGGTAGTAGTCCGGTGGCTCTGACTGACGGAATGATGTGGGATATTAGTGGTAGTAGTCCGGTGGCTCTGGCTGACGGAATGATGTGGGATATTAGGGGTTGTTGTCCGGTGGCTCTGGCTGACGGAATGATGTGGGATATTAGTGGTAGTATTCCGGTAGCTCTGGCTGACGGGATGATGAGGGATATTAGGGGTAGTAGTCTGGTGGCTCTGGCTGACGGGATGATGTGGGATATTAGTGGTAGTAGTCCGGTGGCTCTGGCTGACGGGATGATGTGGGATATTAGGGGTAGTATTCCGGTAGCTCTGGCTGACGGGATGATGAGGGATATTAGTGGTAGTATTCCGGTATCTCTGGCTGATGGGATGATGTGAGATATTGGGGGTAGTAGTCTGGTGGCTCTGGCTGACGGGATGATGTGGGATATAAGGGGTAGTAGTCCGGTGGCTCTGGCTGACGGGATGATGTGGGATATTAGAGGTAGTAGTCCGGTGGCTCTGACTGACGGAATGATGTGGGATATTAGTGGTAGTAGTCCGGTGGCTCTGGCTGACGGAATGATGTGGGATATTAGGGGTTGTAGTCCGGTGGCTCTGGCTGACGGAATGATGTGGGATATTAGTGGTAGTAGTCCGGTGGCTCTGACTGACGGGACGATGTGGGATATTAGGGGTAGTAGTCCGGTGGCTCTGGCTGACGGGATGATGTGGGATATTAGGGGTAGTAGTCCGGTGGCTCTGGCTGACGGGATGATGAGGGATATTAGTGGTAGTATTCCGGTAGCTCTGGCTGACGGGATGATGAGGGATATTAGGGGTAGTAGTCCGGTGGCTCTGGCTGACGGGATGATGTGGGATATTAGGGGTAGTAGTCTGGTGGCTCTGGCTGACGGGATGATGTGGGATATTAGTGGTAGTAGTCCGGTGGCTCTGGCTGACGGGATGATGAGGGATATTAGTGGTAGTATTCCGGTAGCTCTGGCTGACGGGATGATGAGGGATATTAGTGGTAGTATTCCGGTAGCTCTGGCTGATGGGATGATGTGAGATATTGGGGGTAGTAGTCCGGTGGCTCTGGCTGACGGGATGATATGGGATATTAGGGGTAGTATTCCGGTAGCTCTGGCTGACGGGATGATGAGGGATATTAGTGGTAGTATTCCGGTAGCTCTGGCTGATGGGATGATGTGAGATATTGGGGGTAGTAGTCCGGTGGCTCTGGCTGACGGGATGATATGGGATATTAGGGGTAGTTGTCCGGTGGCTCTGGCTGACGGGATGATGTAGGATATTGGGGGTAGTAGTCCGGTGGCTCTGGCTGACGGGATGATGTGGGATATTAGTGGTAGTAGTCCGGTGGCTCTGGCTGACGGGATGATGTGGGATATTAGGGGTAGTTGTCCGGTGGCTCTGGCTGACGGGATGATGTTGGGTATTAGTGGTAGTAGTCCGATAGCTCTGGCTGACGGGATGATGTGGGATATTAGGGGTAGTAGTCCGGTGGCTCTGGCTGACGGGATGATGTGGGATATTAGTGGTAGTAGTCCGGTGGCTCTGGCTGACGGGATGATGTGGGATATTAGTGGTAGTAGTCCGGTGGCTCTGGCTGATGGGATGATGTGGGATATTAGGGGTAGTAGTCCGGTGGCTCTGGCTGACGGGATGATGTGGGATATTAGGGGTAGTAGTCCGGTGGCTCTGGCTGACGGGATGATGTGGGATATTAGGGGTAGTAGTCCGGTGGCTCTGGCTGACGGGATGATGTGGGATATTAGTGGTAGTAGTCCGGTGGCTCTGGCTGACGGGATGATGTGGGATATTAGGGGTAATAGTCCGGTGGCTCTGGCTGACGGGATGATGTGGGATATTAGGGGTAGTAGTCCGGTGGCTCTGGCTGACGGGATGATGTGGGATATTAGGGGTAGTAGTCCGGTGGCTCTGGCTGATGGGATGATGTGGGATATTAGTGGTAGTAGTCCGGTGGCTCTGGCTGACGGGATGATGTGGGATATTAGGGGTAGTAGTCCGGTGGCTCTGGCTGACGGGATGATGTGGGATATTAGGGGTAGTAGTCCGGTGGCTCTGGCTGACGGGATGATGTGGGATATTAGGGGTAGTAGTCCGGTGGCTCTGGCTGATGGGATGATGTGGGATATTAGTGGTAGTAGTCCGGTGGCTCTGGCTGACGGGATGATGTGGGATATTAGGGGTAGTAGTCCGGTGGCTCTGGCTGACGGGATGATGTGGGATATTAGGGGTAGTAGTCCGGTGGCTCTGGCTGATGGGATGATGTGGGATATTAGTGGTAGTAGTCCGGTGGCTCTGGCTGACGGGATGATGTGGGATATTAGTGGTAGTAGTCCGGTAGCACTGGCTGAAGGGATGATGTGGGATATTAGTGGTAGTAGTCTGGTGGCTCTGGCTGACGGGATGATGTGGGATATTAGTGGTAGTAGTCTGGTGGCTCTGGCTGACGGGATGATGTGGGATATTAGGGGTAGTAGTCTGGTGGCTCTGGCTGACGGGATGATGTGGGATAATAGGGGTAGTAGTCCGGTGGCTCTGGCTGAGGGGATGATGTGGGATATTAGGGGTAGTAGTCCGGTGGCTCTGGCTGACGGGATGATGTGGGATATTAGGGGTAGTAGTCCGGTGGCTCTGGCTGACGGGATGATGTGGGATATTAGGGGTAGTAGTCCGGTGGCTCTGGCTGATGGGATGATGTGGGATATTAGTGGTAGTAGTCCGGTAGCTCTGGCTGACGGGATGATGTGGGATATTAGTGGTAGTAGTCTGGTGGCTCTGGCTGACGGGATGATGTGGGATATTAGTGGTAGTAGTCCGGTGGCTCTGGCTGACGGGATGATGTGGGATATTAGGGGTAGTAGTCCGGTGGCTCTGGCTGACGGGATGATGTGAGATATTAGTGGTAGTAGTCTGGTGGCTCTGGCTGACGGGATGATGTGGGATATTAGGGGTAGTAGTCCGGTGGCTCTGGCTGACGGGATGATGTGGGATATTAGGGGTAGTAGTCTGGTGGCTCTGGCTGACGGGATGATGTGGGATATTAGTGGTAGTAGTCTGGTGGCTCTGGCTGACGGGATGATGTGGGATATTAGTGGTAGTAGTCCGGTGGCTCTGGCTGACGGGATGATGTGGGATATTAGTGGTAGTAGTCTGGTGGCTCTGGCTGACGGGATGATGTGGGATATTAGTGGTAGTAGTCTGGTGGCTCTGGCTGACGGGATGATGTGGGATATTAGGGGTAGTAGTCCGGTGGCTCTGGCTGACAGGATGATGTGAGATATTAGTGGTAGTAGTCTGGTGGCTCTGGCTGACGGGATGATGTGGGATATTAGGGGTAGTAGTCCGGTGGCTCTGGCTGACGGGATGATGTGGGATATTAGGGGTAGTAGTCCGGTGGCTCTGGCTGATGGGATGATGTGGGATATTAGGGGTAGTAGTCCGGTGGCTCTGGCTGATGGGATGATGTGGGATATTAGTGGTAGTAGTCCGGTGGCTCTGGCTGATGGGATGATGTGGGATATTAGTGGTAGTAGTCCGGTAGCTCTGGCTGACGGGATGATGTGGGATATTAGTGGTAGTAGTCTGGTGGCTCTGGCTGACGGGATGATGTGAGATATTAGTGGTAGTAGTCCGGTGGCTCTGGCTGACGGGATGATGTGGGATATTAGGGGTAGTAGTCCGGTGGCTCTGGCTGACGGGATGATGTGGGATATTAGGGGTAGTAGTCCGGTGGCTCTGGCTGATGGGATGATGTGGGATATTAGTGGTAGTAGTCCGGTGGCTCTGGCTGACGGGATGATGTGGGATATTAGGGGTAGTAGTCCGGTGGCTCTGGCTGACGGGATGATGTGGGATATTAGGGGTAGTAGTCCGGTGGCTCTGGCTGATGGGATGATGTGGGATATTAGTGGTAGTAGTCCGGTGGCTCTGGCTGACGGGATGATGTGGGATATTAGTGGTAGTAGTCTGGTGGCTCTGGCTGACGGGATGATGTTAGATATTAGTGGTAGTAGTCTGGTGGCTCTGGCTGACGGGATGATGTGGGATATTAGGGGTAGTAGTCCGTTGGCTCTGGCTGACGGGATGATGTGGGATATTAGGGGTAGTAGTCTGGTGGCTCTGGCTGACGGGATGATGTGGGATATTAGGGGGAGTAGTCCGTTGGCTCTGGCTGATGGGATGATGTGGGATATTAGGGGTAGTAGTCTGGTGGCTCTGGCTGACGGGATGATGTGGGATATTAGGGGGAGTAGTCCGGTGGCTCTGGCTGACGGGATGATGTGGGATATTAGGGGTAGTAGTCCGGTGGGTCTGGCTGATGGGATGATGTGGGATATTAGGGGTAGTAGTCTGGTGGCTCTGGCTGACGGGATGATGTGGGATATTAGGGGTAGTAGTCCGTTGGCTCTGGCTGACGGGATGATGTGGGATATTAGGGGTAGTAGTCTGGTGGCTCTGGCTGACGGGATGATGTGGGATATTAGGGGTAGTAGTCCGTTGGCTCTGGCTGATGGGATGATGTGGGATATTAGGGGTAGTAGTCTGGTGGCTCTGGCTGACGGGATGATGTGGGATATTAGGGGGAGTAGTCCGGTGGCTCTGGCTGACGGGATGATGTGGGATATTAGGGGTAGTAGTCCGGTGGGTCTGGCTGATGGGATGATGTGGGATATTAGGGGTAGTAGTCCGGTGGCTCTGGCTGACGGGATGATGTGGGATATTAGTGGTAGAAGTCCGGTAGCTCTGGCTGACGGGATGATGTGGGATATTAGGGGTAGTAGTCCGGTGGCTCTGGCTGACGGGATGATGTGGGATATTAGGGGTAGTAGTCCGGTGGCTCTGGCTGATGGGATGATGTGGGATATTAGGGGTAGTAGTCCGGTGGCTCTGGGTGACGGGATGATGTGGGATATTAGGGGTAGTAGTCCGGTGGCTCTGGCTGACGGGATGATGTGGGATATTAGGGGTAGTAGTCCGGTGGCTCTGGGTGACGGGATGATGTGGGATATTAGGGGTAGTAGTCTGGTGGCTCTGGCAGATGGGATGATGTGGGATATTAGGGGTAGTAGTCCGGTGGCTCTGGCTGACGGGATGATGTGGGATATTAGGGGTAGTAGTCCGGTGGCTCTGGCTGATGGGATGATGTGGGATATTAGTGGTAGTAGTCCGGTGGTTCTGGCTGACGGGATGATGTGGGATATTAGGGGTAGTGGTCTGGTGGCTCTGGCTGATGGGATGATGTGGGATATTAGGGGTAGTGGTCTGGTGGCTCTGGCTGATGGGATGATGTGGGATATTAGGGGTAGTAGTCCGGTGGCTCTGGCTGACGGGATGATGTGGGATATTAGGGGTAGTAGTCCGGTGGCTCTGGCTGATGGGATGATGTGGGATATTAGTGGTAGTCGTCCGGTGGTTCTGGCTGACGGGATGATGTGGGATATTAGGGGTAGTAGTCCGGATGCTCTTGCTGACGGGATGATGTGGGATATTAGGGGCAGTAGTTCGGTGGCTCTGGCTGACGGGATGATGAGGGATATTATAGTGGATGTGGCTATGCGGAGTGTCCGGGGCTCTACACTCAGCTATGTATATATATATATATATATAGATATAATCATTATAATTTGTTATAACCGTAGTTAGTTACTATGCTCGGGCAGCGCCGGGCTCTTCAGCTAGTAATCTTTTTAATGACGAGCTCCTCACCACCGTACACACCTCCTCCCCGTATACACTTTGTCCCATACATGACATTTTGTCCCCTCTACATTGGACCATCTGCCATCTTGACTATATACACCCCCCTTCCTCTCTCGTATACTCGGCTGCCCCTTACCTTCAGTTGCTTGAGTTGGGGAGTCGGTCTGCTTGAGACCCCCACAATTATTAGGGTCATCACTGTGACCGCTGAGAATCCTTTCATCCTGAGCTGCCTCTGTGCTGGGCTTGTAGGCCTCTACCGTGGTGGATGCTGCCAGGTGCCAGGTGTTGTCGGGGGTCCGGTGCTCGGGGTTTGGGGTCTGTCCTGGTTTTTCAGGACTGGTCAGATCTGAGGACAGACGGAGGGAGCAGACCTATATAAGGAGGGGAATCAGGGGGGGCTGATTTATTGTGGAGGGAGGGGGAGCGTTACTCTGGGAGACCCTCTCGCCCCATTACAGGGGGCTTAGGAATGTCACCCCCTCCATCCATCACCCCATTGAATCACATAGCAACTTACAGACGTGTAGATGTCACCGTGCTCTGCAGAGCAATGACTGTGAAACGAGCGGATTCTCATCCCGCTGATGATGAAGGAGGTGATGGATGAAACCACTGTGTGTGATCCAGAGCCTGTCAGTAAGAGGTTACCTGAGCTCCAGAACCTGTCAGTAAGAGGTCTCCTGAGCTCCAGAACATGTCAGTAAGAGGTCGCCTGTGCTCCAGGACCTGTCAGTAAGAGGTCACCTGTGCTCCAGAACCTGTCAGTAAGAGGTCGCCTGTGCTCCAGAACCTGTCAGTAAGAGGTCGCCTGTGCTCCAGAACCTGTCAGTAAGAGGTCGCCTGTGCTCCAGGAACTGTCGGTAAGAGGTCACCTGTGCTCCAGGAACTGTCAGTAAGAGGTCACCTGTGCATCAGGACCTGTCAGTAAGAGGTCACCTGTGCATCAGGACCTGTCAGTAAGAGGTCGCCTGTGCTCCAGAACCTGTCAGTAAGAGGTCTCCTGAGCTCCAGAACATGTCAGTAAGAGGTCGCCTGTGCTCCAGGACCTGTCAGTAAGAGGTCACCTGTGCTCCAGAACCTATCAGTAAGAGGTCGCCTGTGCTCCAGAACCTGTCAGTAAGAGGTCGCCTGTGCTCCAGAACCTGTCAGTAAGAGGTCACCTGTGCTCCAGACCTGTCAGTAAGAGGTTACCTGAGCTCCAGACCCTGTCTGTGAGAGGTCTCCTGTGCATCAGGACCTGTCGGTAAGAGGTCACCTGTGCATCAGGACCTGTCAGTAAGAGGTCTCCTGTGCATCAGGACCTGTCAGTAAGAGGTCGCCTGTGCTCCAGAACCTGTCAGTAAGAGGTCGCTTGTGCTCCAGGTCCTGTCAGTAAGAGGTCACCTGTGCTCCAGAACCTGTCAGTAAAAGGTCACCTGTGCTCCAGAACCTGTCAGAGGTTACCTGTGCTCCAGAACCTGTCAGTAAGAGGTCGCCTGTGCTCCAGAACCTGTCAGTAAGAGGTCACCTGTGCTCCAGAACCTGTCAGTAAGAACTCATCTGTGCTCCAGGACCTGTCAGTAAAAGGTCACCTGTGCTCCAGAACCTGTCAGAGGTTACTTGTGCTCCAGAACCTGTCAGTAAGAGGTCACCTGTGCTCCAGAACCTGTCAGTAAGAACTCACCTGTGCTCCAGAACCTGTCAGTAAGAGGTTACCTGAGCTCCAGAACCTGTCAGTAAGAGGTCTCCTGTGCATCAGGACCTGTCAGTAAGAGGTCACCTGTGCTCCAGAATGTGTCAGTAAGACGTCAACTGTGCTCCAGAACCTGTCAGTAAGAGGATGCCTGTGCTACAGAACCTGTCAGTAAGAGGTCACCTGTGGATCAGGACCTGTCAGTAAGAGGTTACCTGAGCTCCAGAACATGTCAGTAAGAGGTCACCTGTGCTCCAGAACCTGTCAGTAAGAGGTCACCTGTGCATCAGGACCTGTCAGTAAGAGGTCTCCTGTGCATCAGGACCTGTCAGTAAGAGGTCGCCTGTGCTCCAGAACCGGTCAGTAAGAGGTCTCCTGAGCTCCAGAACCTGTCAGTAAGAGGTCGCCTGTGCTCCAGGTCCTGTCAGTAAGATGTCACCTGTGCTCCAGAACCTGTCAGTAAGAGGTCACCTGTGCTCCAGAACCTGTCAGAAAGAGGTCACCTGTGCTCCAGAACCTGTCAGTAAGAGATTAGCTGAGCTCCAGAACCTGTCAGTAAGAGGTCTCCTGTGCATCAGGATCTGTCAGTAAGAGGTCACCTGTGCTCCAGAACGTGTCAGTAAGACGTTACCTGTGCTCCAGAACCTGTCAGTAAGAGGATGCCTGTGCTACAGAACCTGTCAGCAAGAGGTCGCCTGTGCTCCAGGAACTGTCGGTAAGAGGTCACCTGTGCTCCATGACCTGTCAGTAAGAGGTCACCTGTGCATCAGGACCTGTCAGTAAGAGGTTACCTGAGCTCCAGAACCTGTCAGTAAGAGGTCACCTGTGCTCCAGAACCTGTCAGTAAGAGGTCACCTGTGCATCAGGACCTGTCAGTAAGAGGTCGCCTGTGCTCCAGAACCTGTCAGTAAGAGGTCTCCTGAGCTCCAGAACCTGTCAGTAAAAGGTCACCTTTGCTCCAGAACCTTTGAGAGGTTACCTGTGCTCCAGAACCTGTCAGTAAGAGGTCGCCTGTACTCCAGAACCTGTCAGTAAGAGGTCACCTGTGCTCCAGAACCTGTCAGTAAAAGGTCACCTTTGCTCCAGAACCTTTCAGAGGTTACCTGTGCTCCAGAACCTGTCAGTAAGACGTCACCTGTGCTCCAGAACCTGTCAGTAAGAGGTTACCTGAGCTCCAGAACCTGTCTGTAAGAGGTCACCTGTGCTCCAGAACCTGTCAGTAAGAGGTCACCTGTGCTCCAGAACCTGTCAGTAAGAGGTCGCCTGTGCTCCAGAACCTGTCAGTAAGAGGTCACCTGTGCTCCAGACCTGTCAGTAAGAGGTTACCTGAGCTCCAGAACCTGTCTGTGAGAGGTCTCCTGTGCATCAGGCCTGTCGGTAAGAGGTCACCTGTGCTCCAGGACATGTCAGTAAGATGTCTCCTGTGCATCAGGACCTGTCAATAAGAGGTCACCTGTGCTCCAGAACCTGTCAGTAAGAGGTCACCTGTGCTCCAGAACCTGTCAGTAAGAGGTCGCCTGTGCTCCAGAATCTGTCAGTAAGAGGTCACCTGTGCTCCAGAACCTGTCAGTAAGAGGTCGCCTGTGCTCCAGAACCTGTCAGTAAGAGGTCACCTGTGCTCCAGGACCTGTCAGTAAGAGGTCACCTGTGCTCCAGGACCTGTCAGTAAGAGGTCACCTGTGCATCAGGACCTGTCAGTAAGAGGCTACCTGAGCTCCAGAACCTGTCAGCAAGAGGTTACCTGTGCATTAGGACCTGTCAGTAAGAGGCTACCTGAGCTCCAGAACCTGTCAGTAAAAGGTCACCTGTGCTCCCTAACCTGTCAGAGGTTGCCTGTGCTCCAGAACCTGTCAGTAAGAGGTCACCTGTGCTCTAGAACCTGTCAGTAAGAGGTTACTTGAGCTCCAGAACTTGTCAGTACGAGGTCTCCTGTGCATCAGGACCTGTCAGCAAGAGGTCACCTGTGCTCCAGAACCTGTCAGTAAGAGGTCACCTGTGCTCCATAAACTGTCAGTAAGAGGTCACCTGTGCTCCAGAACCTGTCAGTAAGAGGTCGCCTGTGCTCCAGAACCTGTCAGTAAGAGGTCACCTGTGCTCCAGGACCTGTCAGCATGATGTGTCCTGTACACTAGAACCTTTCATTAAGAGGTCACCTGTGATCTGGTACCTGTCAGTAAGAGATCTCCTCTGCACCAGGACCTGTCTGTAAAAGGTCGTCTGTGCACCAGGACCTGTCAGAGATCTACTGTGCGCCAGGACCTGTCAGTAAGAGGTCGCCTGTGCTCCAGTACCTGTCAGCAAGAGGTCGCCTGTGCTCCAGGACCTGTCAGTAAGAGGTCACCTGTGATCGAAGACCTGTCAGTAAGCGGTCACCTGTGGTCGAAGACCTGTCAGTAAGAGGTCGCCTGTGCTCCAGGACCTGTCAGCAAGAGGTCACATGAGCTCCAGGACCTGTCAGTAAGGGGTCGCCTGTGCTCCAGTACCTGTCAGCAAGAGGTCACCTGAGCTCCAGGACCTGTCAGTAAGAGGTCGCCTGTGCTCCAGGACCTGTCAGCAAGAGGTCACCTGTGCTCCAGGACCTGTCAGTAAGAGGTCGCCTGTGCTCCAGGACCTGTCAGCAAGAGGTCACCTGAGCTCCAGGACCTGTCAGTAAGAGGT